>NW_009219428.1:7356-18741 GCF_000690835.1 Fulmarus glacialis
GGGGCGGGGGGAAGAGAGAGAGACAGGGACCAGCAGGAAGCCAAAGCAGACATTACTCCTAAGGAAACCCATGAGTAAGGAGCAGCTTGGCCTGGCGCCAGCTTGGCTAGCCATGACTCACCTAACATCTCCTCCCCACCAGTTTCTTTTTTAACTTGAATATGACATCCTCCACTCCTAACCTGGTGTATCTGGGTTCCTTCCACTCCAGAGACTGCAGCTTTTCCCAGGTGAGCAAGGGAATCCCATCTTAACCTCTTCCTTAGTGCCAGTGAAGCAACCATGCTCTCCACCCCACGTTTTCAGAGCAGAAGCTTCAAGTCCTTCTGGCTGGGGAGGTGGATTGATTAAAAAAAAAAAAAAAAAAAAAAAAAAAAAAAAAGAAAGTAAAGTCACCTCAGCATGCATTTTCTAGCTCTATCCCTTTCTTTTTGAAACCAAGATGAAAGGATTAATGCATTATTTGCCTTTTAGCCCAGGTGGTCTGCTCTGCTAGCCTCTGCCCCATTTACCATTGTTGCAGCTAACAGCTGTCTGGATTGCAGCCGCTCTAATGAAAGAAGGCCTGAAATGTGCTACAACCGGGCACCTGGCAATGCTGTACCCATTTGTTCATATTGAAGGAACATGTGAGCTTTTAATTGTTCATGGCAAAGGGAGCTTTTTAATGACTTCAATTAACAGAGAGAGAAGAACTCCAGTTAGCTCTTACTATACAAAAGAGTGTCCACAATGTCATTAAAACAAGATTTACAAGTGTCATAACTCTCAGCAGCATAGTCAACAATACAGCCAATCATTACAACTGAGCACCAAAGGCAAAGGGGGGAACATCACACCACCGAGGAATGGGAGGAAAAGAAAGGAGTATGTGGGGGGCAAGGTGCAGAGGAAAAAAGAAAAGTCATTTTTTCTTTTCAGTCTAAATTGATTTTATTCTACAAAATGCTACTCAGTTAAAATTGTAAAAGCAAAACTGTTTTAATATGTTCTTTCTTTCATAGCAGCAAGCTTTCTCTAACAAGCTTTTTGTTTTAGTGCAAATACTGTAGGCCTGTATTACAGTAAAATAACAAGAACAGAAAAGAGACAACACCAGAGAGAATGCCTCAGAGCTGAGATTCTCCAGGACTGCAAGAACGATATCAAGATCACAATGAGCAAAGAAGGGTCCCAATTCAGCAGTCACCTTTAAGAACCTCCTTGGCAGAAACGATTTCACCGCAGACAAAAAGAAGAAAAACCATGATCTAAAACTTTCGAGAAAAAAAAAAAAAGATAATGGTGCCCCCAAACCTTCAATAATCCTCATGGTTGCCTGTTAATCACTGAGGCTTAATTCCACCTCTGACACCCGCTTTGCAGCAGCGAATTGCTACTGATGCTTTCAGTTTGCGCCCAGGAGAGTGGAATCAGAATCAGGCCCTTTCTGTATCTGAGGATCTTAAAGTAGACTTTAGTGACACTAGTAACTTATCGCTCTAATAAAGATGCACTATCCCTTATTGATGTTACTTTGAACTACACAGTATATCAAGATATATACAACAGTTTATCCTCTCACTGAGCAAAAACAACTGGATACCTATTTTCTACACATTTTAATATGGTTTTAATATCAAGTAACCACAAACAAGAAAGTGGAATAACCCTTTAATCATACAGGATAGGAGGGGAACAATTAAGTAAAACAGGATGGGATTTTATTATTATCTTGTATTCTGAGATTTGTCCTCAACTCCACCTACTGTTCACAGAGGAATGATAATGCATCTTTAGAAACATATCTCTTTTTACATTTTATACAGACAACAACAAAACCCCAGAATCTTTTATTTAAAGAATTGAAAAAAATTATTAGCCTAAAAAAAGAAGAAGATTGGAGTATTTTTAATGCTTTCTTTATTATATCCAAGTCTTGAACAGAAAAAAAAGATGTAAACATGATAAATAAATAAGAAATAAAATGTAGATTGTTCCCCCCACCTCTTAAAATGTTTGACTTGGCCTTCCTAATGAAAATGAACTTGTAAGTGTCATAAGATTTCTTACATTTCAGAAGTCTGTTTTAGAATGAAAAAAAACCCACCAAAAACAACAACAAAAAGAAAAAAAAAAAAGAAGCAACAACCAAACACCGGGAATGTGAGTTGGGAGGATGTTAAATTAATGGCGGGCAGATCTGCTGGAGCAGGCACAAGACGGCTGCCTGCCAATAAATAATAAGATACCAGGGAGGAGGGGGTGTCTTAGGTTTGTTTTCATTTTGTTTTTTCCTTTCATTTAGGATGAAGGCCAGGTGGATCCTACATACAGTAAGCAGCAAAATTAAAGGTTCAGATGAACTAAATAGATCATTTAAATAATAATTATAAAAACACAACAGAGAGCTACTGTCCCCAGCACGTTGGTCCCAAATCCCATCACACCACAAGCAGTTTGAGACTTACCCAGTCTCACACCTCCGAGAAAGGAATGGATGAAGGCAGTGCCACAACTGGGAAGGGGGAAGGAGGAATGAGGGCAAAACTGGAATGGCAAACATCACCTGGAAGCTGAATGCTTCCTTCAATGCAGCTGCTACTGCTCCTCCCAGTTTGGCATTGATTAATTTAAGATGTTATTAGAGGCTTCATTGGGCCAGTCACTACGGGGTTGACCCAATACCAGCTGAAATTCCCTGGGCCTTTTTCTATTGACTTCAACAACTCTTGGTCAGACACTAGTTATAACAGCTCCTACATCCCCGTTACATGCGGAACATGGAGACACCACATTTAGGAATCGAAAGCGAAGGTACTCATGGAAAATACAATTTCGGGGATGGGGAAGACGGTCAATTCCCAAAAAGCACACCAGTAAACCTGAAAAGAAGAATGCAGGGCCAGACCAAAACAGCAGCAGAACTCAAGTTGTACCTGTCTGCCAGAAACTAAACAAAAGTAAGGCTGATCCACAAAATACAGAAGGCAGGAGACCAGTGATCCCAACACAGACATCCTCTGAGGGGTCTGAGGGGCAAAGTGGGTAGGCACAAGGTATTGGGGGCTTTTTCCAGATGGTAGAAAATAATCCTCTTTTCTGGGCAGTTTCACATGGCTCCCCTCAGTGTCACAGGACAGGAAAGGGGACCATCCTGTCCTGCCTCTGAGAAGGTCAATGACAAGGCAGCAGGCAGTGGGCAAGGGCCAGCCGCAGCTCCTTTTGGCAATGATTCAGTGAGCAAAAGCAAAGGTAGTTTTTTGTTGTTCCACTAGGAGTTAAGCTTACTCGGGTTTGAGGAGGCACCTGACTTCCTGAAACCCTTAGTGGGAATGCTCCTCATCTCCTGGGAGACAGCAGTCCTGGTCAGCTGGCCTCAAAAGTAGCTGCATCACTTTAGGATTCACCATTTGTCAGTGTTGCATTCTGCCCAAAAACGGGTGGAAGTGACATGCAGAGACATTGTATTGAACAGTTTTAGATTCTCAATCCAGACTGGCCCAAACAAGCATCTGGCAAAATGGAGACAGTTAGAGAAGCAGCGGTTTCACCTAAAGTGATATCATCTGCATAAAACCCTATGAAAGCAGGACCCTCTGTGCTAACTATGGGAAGTTTAAGGTCTACTTTATTAAAAAGAAAGTTTTGGTGTTCTGTTACCTCTAGCACCGGTGTAATGATGGAAGTGTTTAAGCAATAAAGTAAAAGCCTGAATCACAATCAGCTTTAATGAAGCAAAAAGATCACTCATATATTTCTATTTCTGGCAGGTTTGGCAAATACCTGGGTTTAAAAATAATAGTAATAATAAAAAAGCACAGCCTACCTTTAGAGCCAAAGTAGTGTCCCTTTGAAATGATTCAAGGAATGGGCAGTGGCCAGGGTTTGAGGGAAGCCAGCCCTGCTGAGTAAAGGTCCAGTTCCACAAGACTGAACCCTATTAATTCCCAGTGGAGTTGGTGAGGACTGCAGCAGTTTAGCATCTCACAGGACTGGCCCTATAATTGCATACTGCATTTCTCCAGGTCCAGCCTGACCAAGAAACACCTTGGCTTCAGTTGATTAAAAAAAAAATAAAAATGTCTCACACCACAATAAATAGCTGCCACCACAGCTTCAACAGGCAGGACCAAAGAGCTATCTCCTAAGCGGCTTTGCTGGCAAGCTGGGCAATCCTAGTGTGCACATGGTCATGGTTTGTCAGTGCCTTGACATCAACAGGAATTGAGCTTGGCTCCAAGCAGGAATAGGTCACACACACATTACTGTTTTCAGTAGTGAACATCAGCACTGGAGAGCTTGTGCCCTCTGTGAGCACTTAGTAGTAGCAGCCAAGCCCACAGGTTGGAGAAGACAAAGACCCAGGGCTAGGGGAAGAGCCCTCTGATTTTTTTTTTTTTTTTTTTTTTGTCTTCAGGCCAATCAACCCCAAAAAAACAGATCAGTTACAATGCAAAAAAACCCAGAGGCCAAAGACTGAGGTGCAAATAACAGTAATCGATTTTCCTCTGCTGTCAATTTGTCATTCACAACCAGAGGTTATCAGAAGCTCTGTTCTAGTTTAAACAGGTCATCACTTCAACCATGCAATTCCTGCCCGGTCAGGAGCACCTTGTGGCCTGTGCTGTGCTGGAGGCTGGACCACTGCCTTCCCCCCAACCTCGGAAATTGGGAATCTCTGAGTAAACAACACCTGCTGGTATCAACTGGTGGATGCATGCTGCTTTGTTTCCCAACAATGAAAAAGTCAGCAAGGGTACAGCCAGCTAGTTTCACCCTCTTTTTTGCTGCCAGTCTCCATCCTAGATTTATAAGCACCTGGTGCCACCTCTTTTTCGGTAGCACGTCCTGCAAATACGGCCAAGGGGAGGGGAGGATTTACTAACAGGAAGAGATGAGCCTCTGAGTCAGGAGCCCTGATGGGGAGGAAGATGCAATACTCCCTAGACAGCGGGCAGCCCAGGAAAAGTAAACAACAAGCAGCAGATTTGATATCCACCAAACTGAGGTGAAACCCTGCCAAAGACACCGGTAAGTGCCAGCCCAGCAGCTTTTCTGATGCTACTTTGGCCCTGAGATGCTAACTTGTTTTTCTGAGGAGCCCACGGGGATAAATATATCTACATTTTAAAAAAGAAAGGCTTCCGCATGAGCCTCCTGCTGTCTCTGTTCGCTGTGTCTGTGCCCCAGGCCAGAGTTATGAGCTCTGCCCTTGCTGCTGAGCCCTCAGGCTCCTCTTGATCCCCCCTCCCCTTGACCTCCCAGCCATTCCCCTCCTGCCTGGGCAACCCTACATGTTTCCCGCAGCCTGTCCCAAGAGGAAAGATCCTAACAAGCCTTTAGAGTTCAGAGCAACTGGATGAAATGTCATGGGATCGACAACATTGGAAATGATAAGCGCAGAGACAGAGAGAGAGAGGGGGCGGGGTGGGGGGGGGAAGAGAGAAGTTGTAAGATCAACTAACCAGAAAGATCTAAGCACAGAGCACAACCGATCAGATCAATTCACAAAGGAAAGGGACGACTAGCAACTGTCTGCAGCTCGCCTTCAGTCCTGGCCAGGAGTGCTCCCCGAGTCCACTACGGCCGTGAAGAGGTTTCCATAGGCAGTCCCTACAGAGGGGACATCACCCTCTCCAAACAGTCCTGGCGCATCAGTCCCACACTTGCCGTTTCCTGCCTCCAGGGAGCTGGCGTTGGTCCTCACTCTCCTTCCTGGAGCTGCAGCACTTCCCCATCCTTGTTCTTGCTGCCCTTGTGCTTGAACGATCCTGTGCCTGTCTCTAATCCCATGGAGGGGGACTCCCCCCATGGTGCTGGGGGGGGATGTAACACACTGGCAAAATGGGGGGCCACAGGGGGATTACAACGCCAGCAAGGTGGGAGAGTTCAAGGAATCCGAGGACTGGTCACCGCTGCTGCTGCTCCTTCGGTGAGCTTTGGAGCAGGACTCGGACGGGGAGAGAGGAGACTCCTGATCCAACACGTTGGGGTAGGTGAACACCAAGTTGGAGGAGCCAGGAGTGATGGCTGGTGTTGAGGTCACCACGATGGGAGTGTTGAGTGCCTCCTCCCCATAAAAACCTCCAGCAATGCTGATGGGCTTAATGACAGACCTCTGGGCTTTGTCAAGGACCAAAGAGGAAGACGGGATCTCTTCCTCCACAGGCTCCTGCTTCACCACCACTGCTCCGCTTGCTCCAGTCCGAACGCTCTGGAGGCTGCTGGATGGTGGGCTCCGACGTTCCTCAGGGCTGATTTTGCACACAGGGCTGTGAGCCACCAGCATAAACTCCAGCTTCTCCTTCTCCTTTTGGAGCTCAGCGATCTCTTTTTGCAGCACTGACTTCTCCTCCTCCAGCACTTCAGTTTCCTGCAGACAAAAGGGGAATAAGTAAGTATCAGAGGCTCTGGCACTGCTTTCCATACCCCAGACTCTTCATGAGCCAAGCAGGCACCAGGTCATTGCCAGCTGAGCATCTTGTGTTTCACGTGTCTACCAGTAGGCTATTCCCAAACTTCACCAATCTAAGGGTTATGAACAGTCTTCTCATGAGCTCACCTTAGTTTTCTCATAGCCAGCTTCTACCACTCTGTCTTGGCCTGTGACTTAAATAACTCTTCTCCCTTGCTGTCTGCCTGACAGACACCTTAGCAGAGAGGACTCAGATCTCCTCCCATCATTTTTTGTGTCGGGTAAGTCATGTTCTTTTCACTTCTTAGAGGTAGTGTATAGCAATCTCTAAACTGTTTCCATTTTCCTTCTGTAGTGCATATTCCAGATGAGGTCTGACCCTTGCCTGACTCTTGCACAAAGGACTAACACTTTCATCTTCACTGGATCATCCCTTGATGCATCCTTGGATTAATACATTTACCTTTCCCATGATCACATCACACTGATGGCTTATAGTCAATCTGTGAGCAATTAGTACCTTCCTATGTGAGGAGCTCAGCATTTCACAGAAGTACTCATCCTCAGTCCTTCAGGATATGACCTCCCACTTTGCACTCCTTTCAATTCTATTACTTTAGTCATGACAATCCTTAAATTCTTCCTATAGGATGTCCTGCCTCCTCTGCACTGAGAATACCTCCCGAATTTGAGTTGGCAGCACATTTCACTGTTGTGCTTTCACTGCTGCTGCTGCGCTTGTTAATAAGATCATGGAATACAATCAGCCCCAGGCTGGTTCCTGAGCAGAAGCGCTGGAGCCTTCTCTCTTCAGCCAGTCCCTTACCTACACCACAGTTCTCGCACTCATCCCTACCTTCTCCAGCTTCACTAGTTATTTCCCCTGTAGCACCAGACCACACGTCTCTGCGGTGCTTTCTTCGTGCAGGAAATCAGTTACCTCCACCAAAGAAAGGTTAGCCTAAAGCATGTAGCTTTGATAAGTACATGTAACATCTGCCTCGTTTTCTACTGCTTTTGGATGATCCTACGGTCTTCAGTGCTTTTGTCCTTCAAGCCTGCCTTTGAGGCACACAGCATCTTTATTTCCTCTTACAGAGGGAGACCAGTGGTAGGGAGACTGGTGCTAGTCGGGAGGCTAGAAGGCAGGAGAGCTCCTAGGACAATTTGGGCAGTCAGCAGGGGGAATTTAGGCTCCTGAGCTCCAGGCCCGAGCCCTCACCACCGTTAATGTAGGAGCAACGCCACCGGGCAGCCTTGGAAGGGGAAGGCAGCATGCATTTTGTAGCATCTTCCTTGAATATGCTAGCAGAGGGAGAGCAATGCCCTTCGAGCTGATCCAAAGGGCGGGCGAAAAGGAAGGAGAAACGTATGCAGAGCACGTACCGCCTGGAGTTTCTCTGTTAGCTCTCGACGCCTGTTACGACACTTAGCAGCCGCCAGCTTGTTCCTCTCTCTCCGAATCCTTCGCTTCTCTTCTTCCTCAGGCGACAGCTGTGGGCAAGTGCCAAAAAAACCCACAATCAGATCTGAGCAAGGCATTCCTTGAAGTTTGTGAGGATTTAACCGCAACGCAAAGAAAAAAGGCCTGATCCAGCAGGATGCTGAGCACTCCCCCTCTTCACTGATGTCAGCAGAAGATGAAAGCGCACAGTATCTCTGCCTGCACCGGGTCTTAGCAGAAGGGTGAGGAGAAGACGGAGCGGGGAGCAGGGGGAAGATTGTGTAAGAGGACAGTGAATCTGCACCAAGGCCAAACAGATAAAAGATGCTCTGATTGTTTCACAACTTGGGTGGTACATTAAGCAAAACCAGAGCACGATGTTGTAAGTGCCTCTTTCTTGAAAGAAAATATCTGCTGCTTCCCACACAAAAAAATAGTTGTTAGCTTGAAGGTCGGGGATGGGGTGGAGGGGGAGACAGGGAAATCAGCAGAGCTCCCATGAAGTCCGTGAAGCAACAATGATTTATACCACCCAAAAATCTGACCTCACATTTTCGAGCACTCAGCGAGATAACACACTGTGCTTCTTGCATCAGCAGGCAAGGCTCCAGTGATATCAAGGGCTTCCTGAGGCCAGCTGACATCCTCACTGATGTAAATCAGGAGCAATTCCATAGAAACCCATCGAGTGACACTCTTGCGAAACCAGAGGAAGTGAGCAGGAGCCCACAAGATCTGGTCAAGTCAGGCCTAGCTTTTGGGGTCTGAGACGAGGTTTTACAAAGCCCAGAAGCGGCAGATAGGCTCGCACCACTGCCAAGGCCGCGGAGCTGGTACAGCAGCGTGTGAAGAGGGCCGGCATGGCCCTGTGCAAACAGACGGCCGTGGGGATTCACGGCACACGCTTGGCCGTGCATCCTCCTCCGCTGCAGACCGACCTCGTGCCCTGCACTGCAGCCTCACCGGGCTGGTGTGTGCTGCGGGGGCTTCGGCCCGGCGGCTGCAAACAAAAGTGAAACAAGCACCCTGCAAAGCACGTGTCAGATCTCACGTAGTGCCAGCGGAGAATGGAAAGAAAAACCTTTTCATAAAAGCTTTCAGTTTTAGTATCTTCAGGGGCTGTCAAAATCACAAATGAGATATTCACCCTTTTACTATCTTTTCTTTTTAGTGTTAAGTTTTACTCTAACCTCATTCTGGTTTGTTTTGGTTTGCTTTATTTCCTTAATTTCGATCTTTGCAGTTTTGGGGAGTTTACTTCAGCCTCTGGGCATTCCCCTTGCTCGGTTCCGCTTTTTTTCGGGATCCGGTCTGTGCCTGCAATTTCACCTGCACGCAACGTGAGCCCGTGGATGCACACCGAGCGACACAAGCACTTCTAGGACTTCAGGACACAGGTTTTGGGCCTGAAAGCTTTTCTATCAGCAGATCACAGTGCTCCATCTCGGGGTGGGGGGTACCTCCACCCTGCTGGGCAGCAGCCGGCAGCACTTTGGCATATTCCCCCCCAGTAAGGAGCCCGCACGGGCACCGCTCTCTCCAGCACAGTTCTGCCTGATCAGTTCCCAGCCCACATGTGTGCGGAGTAAAAACGTATTTGCACACAAGTATCCGCAGTACGGCAAAGCTTTAAGCATGCACACAGATTCTGTGCTGACTTGGGGCCTCTGCGTACAGTTTTCAAGAGCCCTTTCATGCTTTAGAAGCGCAGACCTCATTGAAATATGTTGGGACTGAAATTTCTCCTCCCAGGGCCCTCAGTCATTTTAAAATTATCTGTCTCGGAGGCGACGCTTTGCAAAAATCTCATAGACGGGGCTGAAGCCCCTAATCTGGACGTGCTTAACATTATAGCGGGTCTAAAAAGGAATACTCTGTCAGCGGTTGCTGGATTTGTTTGAAAGCGGTTGGATTTGGCACTCTTCGTGCCCCTGCTGTATGCGTTATCTGTAGCTTGTCCAAGCCCAATACGTGCATTCGCTGGCAGAAACGTTCATCAAAACAGCCTCTTTTCATAAAGTGTTACACAATGTTTTCCAAAAAGGCACTCCGATGCGGTGTTCAAAGCACCAACAGCGGAAACCTGAGCCAAAGAGCCATGGTAAAGTGCCCGGGTACTGCCTTAGCACGTGTCTAATCAAAAGGACTTGGCTTTGAATGACCCACAATGAACGGCTTGCAAACAAGCCACAGGCCAGGAATTGCTTGGCAGGCATCCTTCAGCAAATAACTCTGAACAACAAATAAAGCGGAGAATATGGTGATCTCTTCACGGCCAATTTGTGAACACAGAGGCAGCATTTGTCAAACAAATTAGTTGTTGCTAATTATTCCCCCAGTTCTCATGAGAGCTTCCCTGGCTTTGGACACCAGCCCTGCACACAGGGAACCAGGAGGTAGCTCCGGCTGGTGGAAAGGGCTGGCATGCACCCGAACCACCACGGCTGTCCCATCCTTCCTCCCAAAAAACGGTCTTGGGTGTGCACAGAAGGTGCAGCTCACTCCGGACAAGTGACTTTAACCCCTTCCCTGCCTCTTAGGTCTAAACCAGAGAGCGACTCCACATAAAATAATCAGACTGTGAATCAAAACAGATGACGTGGAAGTAAAAGTAGGGCTGGTGAGTCTTATTAGAAACAGACCTCATGCAGTAGCGTGTGCTGGTGTACTGACGGTGCGCAGCGCATCTCGTTACGCTGCTCTGCAGCGACCCACACAACTGCTGCTTGGGAACGATTCGGGGAGATCTAGATTATTCATATTTCTTTACGTCTTTTTTTAAAAGAGATTCACAGGGCTGAAAGGATTTCTAGAAGATGAGACACCTGCATCTAGTCCACCACCCTGCCCAGGCACAGGATCCAGGCTCGGTAATCCCATCAAAGAGGCTGAGCACAGGGCAGCAGTGGCACAAGCCACCCCATCCTGCCTATGGAAATGCCACTGGGTTGGGAACAGAAAAATCTCTGCTTATGGGATCCCCACCTCACTGCTGTAAAGCGATCAAGCGATTGCATGTTTCTAGCAGGAAGGTGGATTTAGACCCCAGACATCCAGAAGGCTCTTGCTACCAGAGTCCAGGTGCTCTAGGGAAGCTGTTCCTCCTTGCACGATGCTGGCTGGTACCGGCGGTATCACCCAAAAGTGAGACTGGAGCAGCGCTAGCTGCCACAGAGCAGATATAAAACACCAGCTGATGTAATTTGGGTGTCAGTTTTGTAAAGGACCTATGTAAAAGCTCCTCTGGTTGCTCAGAGGTTTCCTTCTGCCTGGAGTGGTGGAGACACTCAAACCGAAACCCAGGGCTCAACTTCAGAGTTTCACCTGCTTTTGAAATCGAGCCGCAATGCGGCCCAGTGGTGTGAAGCATTTGATGGAGATTGGGTAAGTCTTGCCGTGCGATGAGGAAGCAGCAATAAAATCACCCTCCGGCTTACACCCTACGTCACCCCGAGAAACCCCAGCACCTCTACAGCGCAGGGGACGGACCTCAGCGCTCCCCCCCGGGGCCAGGGGATCCCACGAGAGGGCAGGGGCGGGGGGC
>NW_009219428.1:18848-23578 GCF_000690835.1 Fulmarus glacialis
GCTGCGGGGCTGTGTGTCCAGCCACTGAAGACAGCGGGGGCAGCGGATGGCTGTAGGGGTGCGAGCGAGAGTAAGGGCTTGACATGGAGGTGATGACGGTGGGCTGGACCATCCACTGCAGGTCTTGGCTAGTTGTGATGGCGTTGATCGTAGGGATGAAAGCACTGCCTGATCCTGGCATATCTACTCGAAATTTCTAAGAGGAAAAGCAGGAGAGAAAAGGGAGAGAGAGAGAAGAGAAGAGAACGTCAATGAAAGCAGAACATAAGTGGTTACTCAGAAACCAGCTAGGCCCTCAGGAGCAGCACCAGTGAGGATCAAAGCAGCACCTGAAGCAAAGGCACTGGCTGGCCGGGGGCCTGCCCCCCCCCTGCCGCAGCCCCCCGAGGAAGGTGCTGGGCTCAGGCGCTTCCCCTCCAGAGCAGCCCTGCCCTCTCCCAGCCCCTTCCTCACCCCCCCCACCTGCCCAGCATCCCCTACGGCAGCCTCCCTTCCCGGGCAGCGTCCCCACCGCTGCCTCCCGCCTGTGCCCACGGCTCCTTCCGGCGTGGAGCGAAAGGGGAATTAAGGAGTTTCTAGAAAAACACTTCTCTGCCAGTCCAAAGAAAAGGAAGAGAAACTTCAGTTCTGAATTGCCGTTACCAAGCAGAGCAAAGCCTTCTTCTACCAACGGATTCCCCTGAAATTTGGGCTCGGTCCACGTAGGGTTTGGTATGGCAAGAACAGCAGCTTGCTTCTCGTTCAGTGGTTCTGCGCTTGCCGCATACACAGGGCGAGCAATCCGGCCCCGGGACGGTTACGTGCGAGGATATGTATTTTAATAGCAGCCTATAAAATAGGTCTTAGGATTCAGATCGGGCAAGTTCCCTGCAGCTCTCTGCACTGTCTAGACAAAACAAGGCAGCAGTAAAACCAAGGCAGCAGGTAATGATCTCCTCCAAAATACATGTACACCTTGTTTCAGACAGAGGTAAATCCATCTGGATAATATGCTGGCACTAAACTGCAAGGAAAACAATCGCTTGTCCCCGGAGGGGGAAGCAGGGGAGAAAGAATGCTTTTGTCTATGCTGAGCTCCTTCAGGAGGCTTTCAATGGTTAGACTCGGTTTTACAGACAAACATGCCTTGCTCCAGCAATCACTGTGCAAGGGACAGGGCTTGTAGGACCGGCAGCCGTCACTACCACCGATTTGTAAGCCATGAAACAATCCCGTGAAAAACGCATGCTCTTGGGTCAACAAACTAGCTTCCCAGAGAAGCGAGAGCCCTTGCATCAGCCTGACCTCAGCTCAGGTAAGCGTCCCAGATAAGGGACAGCACTTCAACACAGATTTCCTTTTCAGGGTGTGCCTAGTCAAGCACCTTAAGTGCTTTGTTAAACCAAGGCTACTGCAAATAGTATTTCACATTCTGATAGCTACAGCATTTCGGGCCAGTATTAGCCATAAGTCGTCCAGCTGCCAACGCCTGGAGACCAGAAGATCCAGTTTGAATACTGACAAATGCGGACTTACAGCTTTGGACAGCTCAAAATCTAGCAAGAAAGGATGAGAGAAGGAAGGAGTGAATCGAGTTCAGCGGGTGAGGGAATTATGCAGCCAGGATGGCACTGGCACCAAGACCTTGGCAAAAGCCCTGCCAGAACCTCAGAGATTCACCTGGAGTTCAAGTCCAACACAGCCTCAGCATACCCCACATTTCAGAGTGCATGCCATCTTTGTGACCTCTCCCGATTAACTACAGAGGGCCAGAGCTGCAAACTGTCAACACGACAGAGGAATTTACAGGAGTAAATCCCCTCCTTTGCTCTGCCCAGCGTAGGCTGTGACCACATGGCACAGGAGAGGATGCCTTGGTGCCTCCTCAACCATAACACCGTAACAAAGGGATCTTAACCTCGCAGAAGGGAGGAAGGTCGAGACTAGTTAAACCACAGGTGCTCAGGGGACGCGAGTTCTGCTTCCAGCTCCACAAGTGGCTTCTATCATGACCTTTACCCGCCTATGCCACTATCCCTCCTGTACCCAAAAAGCAGAGAAGAAAGAGTCCCGTCTTCTTTGCAGGGACACTAGAAAGCCATGGCTGCAAAACATTTGGAGATCTTTTGGTGCTTTGCTATGCAAAGACACCGTTTGCATTCCAGAGGAAACGACCTTGCAGCGGGGGCCACCGACACCCAACGACCTGCTAAAAATTCCCATCAGAGGTCGGGAGAGTCAGACCCACCACCAAACCAGCCACACAAGATACAAAGGTCTGACACAAAGATCCAGCTCTGAGGACACAAAGATCCAGCTCTGAGTTACTGATAAAGTGACTACTCCACTTGCAGTCACTCTTGTATTCAACCTAGGACCCTCCTCTAACACCAGTGGAGGTCTCCAGGACAGCAAAGGGGAGCTGCTCAGTTCAGCCGTATCCCTCCACGGCAGCTCCACGGTCCTTGCTTGCAGACTCAGGGAAGAGACCAGTTGCACTGCAGTCCCTGTCTGTGCCATGCTCCATCTCTGTCACCAGCTTCCCTTCTAATCCCTTGAAATATCAAAGAATTCCCCCAATCCTGTATTCTGCCTTTTCCAAAGGCAGTATTTTTCCCAGATAACTAATTAAAGGACATGCTGCTGTGACAGGCTGAGTCTTCAGGTACAGGATGCTCAGGCTACTGCTGGGTTTTACAGGCATTGCTTCCTGACTGGTCAGGCTTTCCCCACATATCTCGCTTTCCCTGCTAGGACACTGCACTGGATCAGCTTTGCCGTGCCAAAACACTGCTGGCCCCCCGTGCTCTGCCCGGTGGCAGTCAGCTCGGACCCCTGGGACACTGCCGGTTTCAGTGGCAGGCCTTGAATTCCCTGCCACCTCCCCTGCACAGCCCCTTTGGGCACCGGACTCCTCCCTTTGGAGCTCCAGACCTTTCCCCAAACTGTAACCCTAGCTTTGCTCTCCTCATTCCTCCCTCCCCTCAGAGAGCTTCGATACCCCTGCCAGCCTGGCAGCACCGCCTTGCCCTCACCCACCTCCCCGTTTCTCCTCCTTCCAGACCCCCTCCTGCCATTTCCTCACCCAGGACACCCACAGCTCTCCTCTCCTGACCCGGGAGAGGCTCCTGGAGGCTGCTCTCTGCCAGCTCTCGGTTCTCCTTATCTAGGAGGAATTCACAGTGCTACAGAAAAGATGTGGCGATAGCCAGATTGCAGGGCTACACACGCAGCACGCGCTAACCACGAAGCCACCGCTCTCCTCCTGACCCAAGCAACACGCAGATGAAGGTATCGTTAAAAAAAAGCAACAACTAAACAGCAAACAGAAAGAGTCTGTTATTCGGAGTGCCAAGAACTGAGGTCAGTCTCTGCTCTGCCTTAAAAATATGGGGTTGGAGAGCAGCCTCCCCCGATCCATAGCCAAGGGAGTCTCCAGCGAGTCCTGCCATGCGCAGGGAGAGGCTACCAGTCCCTGCAGTTAGCAGGTCACAACCTAGGAGCACGGGAACATTTCAGGCTGTGGCTCCGTGGTCCCCTTCTCCATCTTAACGAGGAGTTTCTATACCGCACCCCACTGTGTCTCCATTCCCCTCCAGACCTTCAGTTACATCTGTAACTGCAAGTGCTGAGCAGCACCAGGAACCGGGCTAGAAACAGGTACAATGGCCGTGGAAAAAAACAAACCCAACAACAAAAGCACCAAGAAACCACCCAGAGAATCTTTTAACAACTACTCAATTATCAAGTATAGGGTATATAGGATATGGCGTGTAATAAATACAAGGCCCCTGATGGCTCTCCCATGTTGAATATCTCCCCGAAGGAAAACCGGACACAGTGCTGGGATGTTTGAGGGGAAAGTCGACTGGTCTGAAAGAGTACACAAACTCTTCCCATTAAAGTCTATGTTTACCACATGGCAAGTCAGTGATTAGGAAAATAGCATGACACGCAACTTAAAAGAAAAATGTTCCAGTGCTGTGTTGTATGGGAAAAATAATTAAAAAGCATCAAAGTTTTGGCTCAGAGACACAGTTTCCACTTAAACATGTGACTGATGCATCTTTTCATGCTTTGGGAAAAAAACACACTGAAGAAAAAATTTCTACAATGCATATTTTCTGTAGCGATAAAACTCTGCAGATCTCCATAGACCAGAATCAGCAGAACAGCCCGACTGCTGGGGTAAAGGCAACGCTTACATTTGATCCTAATCTACAACATCTGTAAGGATCAAGGGAAAGACGAAGCGCAAGGCCTTGAGAAATCTCCCAGATTCTTAAAGAAAACATTTATGTTCTCGCTAAGCCGGCGTCCTGCTCAAAGCCCCATTTCAGATAGTAACCCTAGAAACTGGGCTCTGGCCCCCGTATCGAACGCCACGCAGGCCAGCTGCCTGGGGAAGACGCACAGCCCCAGAAAATAAAAAGGGGAAAACCCAGTTATCGGTCGGACCTCGATAGCTCAAATATTAAGCGGCGCCGGAGTTTCCCGACCTCCTGCAGCCAGCGCTTGAATCCAGCGCAGCTGCTGAATCAGAGGAGGGAAGGGGGAGTGAAGGATTTGCAGCTTGCCGGCCGTTTTCAGCTTCTCAGCCCCCCTTCCCGCTCCCCCACCTTGTCCTGGCATTTACTGTAAAACAGGGAATAAGCTGGAGCCGAGCTACAATCCCTGGAAACCTCGGTCGGCAGCCCGCAGAGGGCACCAGCGAGATGCGTTTGGAGCAGGCGGGGAGCGGCGGCGAGTCA
>NW_009219429.1:0-203 GCF_000690835.1 Fulmarus glacialis
TATTTGTTGTTTTATAAAGAAATTGCATCAGTAATAGGGGAACAGCACCTCATTATGCTGCTAAATTATGGGTGTAATTAACATATTGGTATTAGTTATATGGATATTGATTATATTGATAGGTTTGGTTAGACTTAGAATTGTTTATGTAGTTGATATGTTAGTATTAATTATAAATATTTATTGTATTGATAGGTTTGGAC
>NW_009219430.1:0-17667 GCF_000690835.1 Fulmarus glacialis
GGTTGAGTCACCATCCCTGGAGGAATTTA
Source organism: Fulmarus glacialis (assembly GCF_000690835.1). NCBI lineage: Eukaryota > Metazoa > Chordata > Aves > Procellariiformes > Procellariidae > Fulmarus > Fulmarus glacialis. Next base: position 30 of record NW_009219430.1, read on the forward strand.
CGAGACCTGTAGATGCAGTGCTTAGGGACATGGTTTAGTGGTGGACTTGGCAGTGCTAGGTTAACGGTTGGACTTGATGATCTTAGAGGTCTTTTCCAATCTAAACGATTCTATGATTCTGAGTGCTGTTTTTATTAAAAATAGTAATATTTTAGTATCACTGTGGAGGTTTAGCTGAAAAGAATCAGCCATTTAGTATCTTACCTGTCAAGTTCAATTTCAAGAGGTTTTGCATTCAAGTCAGGATATCTGGAGGCAATAATCTGCATAATCAAAAGGAAAGTGTTGTAGTCCCTCATAATCAAAGATGACTGAGAGCAAAATGGTTTAGTCTGGTGCATTATGAGGTTTCCAAGGAACTCAAAACACCAGTGGTTACTTCCCCATTATCATCTAGTTACTCTGCTGTTCAGTATAAATTATCTATCAGCTTTATTGTCTTCCTAATTGCTGGTTATGTTTTTCTTTGATCACCCCCTTACTGTGTGGAACATTTTCCTTCAGAACTGTATGAGTTTTGTGTACAGGTGTGTTCCTGCTGTGCTACAGAGATACGCTGGTTCCTTTCCAATCACTGTGCATCCAGCAGTTAATGTCAATCTCATTCATCCACACTGCAGCCCCTTGGTCGTTCAAAGTGTCATGTGCTTGAAGATGTAGAATAATTTCAGTTGATGCTAGACTTAGGGGATGTGGATGCATACCTCCATAGCCTAGCAGAAAGGTCTTTTATTGCTATGAGCTAGCTGTAATGTTAATGGCCAAGTATGGCATTGACACTATATGCTGATGTCAGAGTGAATATTATTTTCACACTGCAACAGTTTGGTCACTTTTACTTCATTCCGATCTGGGATGCTTTTCTCTGAGGTAAGTCAAGTGAGTCAGTGAAGTTCAAGGACGTAATGCCTCTTCAGCCTTGTGACAGAAGAGGAAATAATCACAGTGGGATAAATATAAAATCCTAATATGATTTGAATGCCTTTCACAACCTTCGTGTTTATTCTTTTTTCAAAATTCAACCTTTGTGACCCTTTCCTATTCAACATCCAACTTCCATAGCTGCTATTGAAATTCTAAATCCTATAGGTGTTCTTACCAATGTTCTGTTATGTAAAGGCTACTGTAGGCAATAGATATGACATTATTTAGAAGTTCACTTTTTAATTATGTGCTTAAGTGATTAATTATGTATGTAATAAAATAAATTAAGATAATTGTTATTATTACATATTAAAATTTGTATTGTGTATATATACAATTTATATATGATTTTTATATAATTTAATTATTTAAAATTCAGATACTTAATATTAAACCATAGTTAACGAAGTGTTTAGTAATGGCTAGATATGTGGTTAAGACACTCCTAACTTAAGAAAAAGTTATTTTTATAGTGGTTAGTTGGCAGGCAATATCTATCATGATGGCATGGCAGTCAATGAACATCTGAGTCTCTACATGTAAGATATTGCACGTATAAATTCAAACGAGATATGGGATAATTTGTAAAGAAAACAGTGTGATCCCAGCTTTTATTTTCTATTAAATCCCATATTAACACTGAGTTTGGATGCTTCTGCATTGTTTCACTTTCCTTCCTATTGTGGGCAAAGTGTAGATATGAGCACTGTAAAAGCAGAGACATCTAGAAAATAAAAACAAACCAAGATAGGTTCATCTGGATTCTCTCATGCTCACTCTTAACATGCAAGGTGGATCGTATAAGAAATATGTTGCATTCAGCGGAAAATAGCAAATGGTATATAGATTTGGAGGAACAGCATCTTCTAGAAAAACATGAGACACCTACTTTTCTAGGCACTGGTTCTAATCTACTCTGATAGTGCATAGAAATTTTCCCTACCTATGCTTAGCGATTTGGTAGCATTGGCCTATTAGTGCAAGCATTTGTGTGCACTTGGAACGCACTGAGAATTTGCTTCTCAGTAGGCAGATCATGGATAGATTTTCTGTCTGACATGAGTTTGAAGAGAGGAGTTTTAAATGCTACTCCCTTTATTGGATTTATTCTTCATTCATCCCTAGTGCTGAATTGACACTTGCAGTTCTCAGACTTTGTATTTAAACATGATACAATACTGAATAGGTGAAGACTACTTTTTAGTGCTGGCATGGGGTGAAATGAGGGATACTGATAAGTGGTGTATGGACCTGCAAGACTGCTATATTTCCAAAAAAGCAGTTAAAACACCTCAGTCTTTGATTTCTATGAAATTTTATGCCTAAATTCTTAATCTGACAGCTGGTATGAAATATTCTGTTTGTTGTTATTACAATATAAATTTAAACCACATGCAACAATCATTCTGTACACTGAGTAAAAGGGCATCACTTCTCTTGGGCAAGCATAAATATTTTATGAAGTTTGGCACCCATCTGGTCAGAAAACTGGTGTTTTGTTTTTTTTTTAATTGCACTTGGATCATAATCACATACAGAAATTCGTGGTGTATCATTTTCATAACCAGTTTTTCATAATTAATATATCTGCATGTATCTGCTCATATCTATTCTTTAAATATTTTCTTTGTGCAATTCAAAGGCTAAAGAAGGTTCAATGGCTAGAATGCATTATATCATACCAGTTGATTAGAACTGAAATATTTGACTTCTTTTCAAGTCTTATTTCATAGTATGCTCATTGTTTCTTTGGCAGTTATGGCCCCTGCCTTGTGACTCACAGCAGCAAAGACAGGCAGAATTGCAAGTCTTTTTTTAAACCAACATGAGTCCTGCAGTGTGAGTCAGGCTTTAGATCTGGCCTTTGTCCTTCCTTTGCCTTTGTTCTTATCATTTGTCCTACCCCACAGTTACAGCGTCTCAGAATAGCATATTCCTGATTTTAGTGCAATTTGTTCCTGATGAATGCCAGGGAAAATTGTACAAGATGCTAACTTGTCATTCTTCAGGAAGTGAAACTACTGTATATTGAGTTGTAATGAGCACTTTAAAAAACAAACCCGAAGTTTCCAACCTTCAGTGCCACCTCTCTGCAAGGTAGCTTGCTGAGGTGTATCCTCTTATTTCAAGGGTCATCTTGATTTTAGTAGCATCATCAGTAAATTGTCCAATTAAGTTATTCTCCAAAAATCAAAGAATTTAAAAAAGCATATTTTGCATCCTTTTTGAATATGGACTTCAGTCTCTAGAAAGGATTACGCAACTGTAAGATAAAAAAATAACAAAATGACCAATGAATAAATTCCTTTTCTCCCTAGCTCTTTTTTCCATGAGGTAAGTATGAATATTGTCTATGCTTCCCTTCATGCTTTCAGCCTTTCATTAAAAATGGCACCACCATCAGTTTGGTGGGATTATACTTCCTTTATAAAGTATGTTGCTTACAGGGTAATACACTCTGATTTTATGTAAAGATGTGCTATTCATTCACTACTGGGTATATCTCTGTTTGTCTTATGGAATATGACATAGTCATTGCTTGAAGTGATATAAAGCAGCAAAGTTAATGTTTATGTATGTAGTGACTCCGTTTTTCTTATTGCTAGTGCCAAGCTTTCTGAAAATGGCTTAATATCTTAAGGCTTTGAGACTGGGAGATAAAAAAAAAAAATAATGCAACTATATGCATTTCTTCAGGAACTTAAGTTTGGATTGTAAATTTACCTTCTAAAATAATTAGTGAGATTAATGAGTGGTAAGTGCTTAGCAGAATGGGCATTAGATTGTTTTGGTTTTGTCATAAGATGATGCTACAAAGCTGTACCAAAAAGTAGTTGTTGGCCAACCTGTATGCTTTTTATATTTGCATACACCAGATTTTTAAAGGGCCATTTCTTGTAGAACAACGGCTTTTACACTGTAGTTTCAGAAGTAGCAACCTGAAAGAGAGGAAAGATAACATGTGGAACATTCTGTGTTGCCTTACCGTAAAATAAATTAAAAAGTAATTTTCAAGGAGAGAATGGTCACTGGATGGTCAAAGTTATTTTTCTCTACAGCAGGTTTCTCCTTGGCAGGTTTCCTTGTGTTTTGTGTTTTTTCTAGATTGTGCTTTTGGGCACAGCTGTGAGCAGATAGTATCCTACAAAAGCACAGCAAATCAGTCATCCCTGTCTAACCTGTGCTTTAGAGGACAATAATTTGATACCCACTTCTACCTAATACATTGGTTGTCTATGCCAAAGATCTGCTCTTCCCTTGCCCTCTTGCAGGATGGTGTAGCAAGTACCTAGTTCCTGAATAGCCAAAAGTTAAGTGGAGCTCAGCTGCTGAGAAGTCTTGCTTTTTCTCCTGCATGTTTGAGATTAATAGTTTCACATGTGGATGGACTTTGAAAGCAAGTTGTCATTTAATGGTACCAATGCCTCCATAAGTACATCAATCCATTTTTATGGCAAATTCAGAGAGGGTATGGAGTGATATGCTCCAAGGATACACATCTGTTGAAAATATGGAAAACTTCGCTCATAACATACTTTAAATAGGCTGGGTTCATGGAAGGTACAGTAGGTTTTAACAAGTCATCCTAGAGCTCTTTAGAACAGAATGAATGTTGATTAGTTTGGAGTAAATACTTTTAAGCTGATTGCACACATCTCTGGTGTTTCTGGTAACACAGAGTTCAGGAGTTTTAAGTCTACCTCAGACCAGGAAACTCAACTATGTCCTTCACAGGGGTAGGAGAAAGTACAGAAACATTGGAAACAGTGCCATTTTCCTCATGGCATCATCTGCTTAATTGGACTTCAGACTTTTAGTCAGATGCTCATCTGAGCTACATGGTGGGATATCTAAAAGGTAGTTTTCTTGACAATTGAAGAAAAAAAAAAATAGCCTACAGAGAACAATTTTCTGTAATCTAATTTTACATCTAATATGAAAAATTTGGCCAAGTAATAGGTAGATAATATAGATGGTAGAGAACTGTACTCTCACTGGAAACAATAAGCTGTCTTGCATAATCAGATTGTAGAACAAAATGCTAAAAAACATTCCCTTGGAAAGCAGAAACTTCTGCGCAGGAAAGTAATACAAACATCTTTGTGTGGCTCTGTCTGTGATGCTGAATAGTGCTTCTCAGCCCAATATGTCATCATCCTGCTGCTGCTGAAATTTAGATTGAGATTTTTAACTTGTGGAACAGGTTTATTTTAGATTTATTTCCAGTTTTTGTCATTTGATTCCTGTTTTCAGATTTTTGATGTATGCAACTGATTTAGCAGTGCACTGACAAGAAGAGAAAATTGATAAAAATCTGGCTATGCCAAGGAGCTGAGAGAGTTAAAGGAATACTGTCAAATTATTAAAACCAAAATATAGGTTATGTAAACTAAACAGCTTGACTCCTGCTATTTATTACTTGGGTACTGTTTTCCTTTAGAGATGTTCCAGGCTCACAAGGTAAATGGTTTCTACACCCAAACATTTGCTGTACTAAGTACAAAGTACACTAATGATAGGTTTAAAATTGGATAATAACAAGATTATAATACTATTCAAGAAGAAATACAAAAAGAAAGAAAAATAGTATGCCTTATATGGTAAAAAGTAAGTAGGACATTATTTCAGTTTGAGCTGTACAAGATGTGATTAGTAACACAGATAAGTACTACCTTGTTCAAATCCTTCCAATTTGAGAGGAATGATTCAAGTGCTCACAGATATATACATATGTATGTCTGCATGCATATGTATAGAATCAAAAACTATTCCCACTAGACTCAGTGGAACTTTATTATTGCGAACGTGGGAACATGTGGGAACATGACCAGGTTGTTTGTAAGAACATAGTGTAAAGGTTACAATGTAGAGGAGTCACAGAAGTGGTTTGCCTCTGATTCACTCACTGCATATTACTTGAAATTTGAAATTTGTGTGTACGGTTCTCCCCATTTCTATATTTGGCATTGTCAAGCTTTAATAACATTTCCAAAATGCTTTGAGATCCTGTACATTTCCTTTAAGCACATGGTGCAGTCTGTTTTTGTGTCTGCTTTGCATTGTACTCCAGATATTGATATATTTTTGGCATATGCATCTTTGTGGCTCCTCTGGGGACAAAAAGTAGAAATTATAAGCATATTCCTCGAAATGAAGATACCTTTTCAAGATGAAGTTTGTATGTTATGCTTAAAGCAGGAAAGTTGACTAAGCAAGCATATCGTGTATCATAGAAGGTAATATCTCACATTTACATTTTATTTTGAAGAGCTTTTTCTAATTGAATGAGATGGTAGCTGACTGAACAAAAATCCAGTTTTGTTGAATATTCACAGTGCAAGTCTGCGTGAGAGAACTAATGCGCTCTATTCTTTGTGCTCTTGCTTGATGGCTAAATTGGTGGGTTGGTTTCCCCCCCCCGCCCCCCCTCCAGTAATATAGCTGTCATTAACTGGGATTAGATGAAGGGTTATTGTGGTTGTGGGTTTTTTTTTTTTTTATTTCATCTGGGATAAATCCTGTAAGAGTTGGCTGATTATGCGACCTCTGCCTTCTGCATACTAGCTTTAACCAGAAGACAGATATGTAAAGTTGCCGAAGAAAATAATACACAGTAAACAATTTCCTTTATGTACATGAACTACAACTATATTCTTTACAAGAGTACCTGTTCATTCCAAGTGAACAGCATCACATTTGTGGGTTTTGGATCAATGGGTGTGGTTCTTTAGTGTATCTGAAAGAAGCTTATGTGGTAATATCCGGATAGAAGATGGCTTTTAAGCTCTAATACATCATGGATCAGAGGAGCATCTGCACTGTCTGCCTGCTTCTGTGATTTGTTTTGTCCATCCAGTTTGTGATACTCTTAGTCTGTTTTTTGAGGCTCTGTTTTGTGAGGCTCAGTTTTGTATCTGAATTAATTCTGTTTGTTTCATGCTAACAGAAATGGACTAGATTATACTGAATTATCTTTTGATAGCAATGTGTAAAGGTGAACTTCGCATTATCCTGTGTCCAGTTAAATAAGTCTGCTTCCAAAGAGAAGTTCTGTTAAAGAAAGAACTCTGAGCTGTCTCTCCATGTTGATACTGAATTAGCAAAAAGAAGGGTAAATATATGACTATCTTCGCTATTAGTGGATGCTGTGACTGAAGACGGGACCGCAATACTTATGTGCAGTGCTCCTGCAGCTGAAGATACATAGTCATGATTCCTGGCAAGATTTTAGTCTACCACAACCCTTCTGGGGGCACGCGTACAGAAACTTATAAAAGTGCTAGAAGGCGTAAAAAATCTCTTGGAGAATTGTTCCAAAATGGATATCGTGTCAAAGCTGGACTTAATATCCCTGAAAAGGAAGAACAACATACTTTTCGAAACTCCTTGGTGTCTTGTTACAGGGTCGGCTCGTACTGGGGTAAGGTCCAACTCTAAACTTTTGTTCTAGAACTGTAGTTTGTGATTCTGTGTCTGGTGCTAGTGTTATTCTTTTCTAAAAAGATATTATATTTAATTTTTCAATTTCAAAATAATGCTACAGGATTTCAGTTGCTTTATAGGAAAAATTCCTTCCCAAACTCATATGCTGTAATGTGCCCATATCTCCAATACCTCATCAAAGGCGTTCGGTATTCACCTAGAATCAAGTAATCCAGTCTTTATTGAAGGATGGAATGTAATAATCTGCAGTGGTGGAGTTATTAAGAAATTATTTTTAAAATGGCTGTCATTATTTTAACAGGTATAAAAGTAAGTTAAAGAAATGTGCAGGAGAGGGATTTATTAACAAGTCTTTGATACAGCATTGCTTGAAAGCAATTAGTATACAACCTATGTGGATTCTGAATTTGATGCAGTTTTGCTGTTCTGGTTCATAAGGTATTGATTTTTTCATGCTGTGGGCTGTTTTCCCTGCTCATATGCTTGCATAACAGAGGCAGGGAGAGCTATCAAAATATTTTGGCTGTGTTGCTTCCAAGAAATGGCAGATTCTTTCCCTCCCATGCTAGGTCGTCTTATCTTGTTCTTTGAGCTTTCATTTTCAAACCTATCTACAGGGAGTGGAATCTCAGGTTGCTCTGTGGCATTGTGTGAAGGTGTTCAGGATAGGATTATTTTGCATCCTAAAAATTACCCTGCCATTATATGCATCTCAGAAAAGGTTCTGATTTCCTAAATACGGATTCTGGTTTTTTCAGTCTTCAATAAACCATATGGTCTTAATCAAATATAGGGTAGAAGCAGCCATTGATAGGTTTGATGAAGATACCATTCTGATGAATGGGTGAATGGTTTGCCAGGAAGAGAAATGGTATACAGAATCTCTGTGGCTTGGACCCTTATACCAATATTTTGGATATGCTATTGACTGAAAAAGCAACATATGGCAATAAGAAAGGGATTATGTATCTCATTGATGAGAAATAATGTAATGCTTGATGGTGTTTTGGTAGATTGACTTCTCATGTTGAATGAAGAAATATCCCAATTCCTGTTTCTATTTTTAGAATCTCATTAAAGACAAATAAGTTTAGTTGTCGTGATTTCCTCCTCTTCCCCTTTATAGATTAAAAATTGTAAATTTCCTTTTTTGGGGGTTTGTAACTTATGGGTAATCCTGATTGCTGCTGTATATGAATCCAGTGGAAAGCATCAGTTCAGCCAAGAGACTGCAAAACTGTCTGACAGACAGGAAAATACCATATTTCAGCACCTTTACGACTGTGAAGTCAAATAAAGCTTAAAATAATGTAGTTTGTTTTGCTGTAAACTTTACAGAGGAAATAATTTTCTACTGTAATTGCGTTGCTGCTGGCACATAATTTATTGGTCATGTTTCTGTCACTATTCCAGTCTAAAGCATCCATTTTACTGGGTCCTTAGTAAAGAGTCAGAAAGCCATAGCTAGAGAGTATTTGCACCTCACCTCACAGAACTGAACAAGTATGTAGTGAAATCAATAAAAATACTCCTGTTGAATTCTACATCTAGCCCAATATTTCAACGAGACATATTGTTTCCTGTTACATAGATCATTGATTTCTGTAATATTTAAAATTGATTTCAGTTTTTTAGGGTGGTATTTGGCTTCTATTAGTGACCCTTCAAAATTGGCCTGAAAGATGTGGATGTGTCTATTTTTCATATCTAACTTCAGTGTATAGAATTTCAGGAGGTAGGCATTTGATCTCTGGGAGTCAGGTGTGGTTGTTGGGGGGAGTGTGTGGTGTTGGGTTTTTTTTCCCACAGGTTCCAGGTTGAACACTCAGAATCTGAAATAAAATTACAGCACACGTTATCCAGGAAATCACCTAGTAAAAATAATAGAACATATTACACACATATTTTACATTTTCAGGACTTTTGAAAATGGTCTGTTAGCTGTACAGGCCACACAGGTAGCTAAACAAGTATTTTCACAGTAATAAAACAATCCCATGGTATACTTGGAGGTTCATTTGAATCGTCATACCTACAACTCAAATTACTGTACTAGAGGCAGAAACTTTTGACTAAAATTCTTTGTCTCATATTATTAAAGGAATCAGATTTGATAATCCTAAAAGCTTTTTCTGGTCTAGAAATCTATGACACTCTTAGCTTTATCCTGGGCATTGCAGTTCAAAGAAACTCCAGCTCAGATGCATACTTTAGTCATCCATTTAGAAGCAGAAGACTGACAAACAGAAGAGGCCCTTCTTTTTGTCAGTATATTTTTCCATGATTAGAGAGATCTAGATAAATTAAATCTTTTGATACTTATTTTTTGTATAAATTGTAGTATAGAAGATTATATCCTATTCCAGTTAAATCCCGTAAGAAAATTCCGATATAAAACCTCTTGCCAAGAAAAAGGTGAATGACATGATGGAGATAAAACAGCAAGTACTTCCTGAGCATTGCATTCAGCAGTTTGCTCAATTAACTTTAGCACGCAGGATCCTATTAAACGTGCAAAATTAGAATAGACTTTACTGTAATACGTAAGAAACTTACCCTTTCTCAACTACTGATTATATCATTTAAATGTAAAACAGTTCTGTTGTTATTTCATGTTAAAAGAAATTATTCTTCCCCACATGTATAAAATACATTCCCAAATATTGTGAAGGAAAGAGAGATGTACACATTTGTCTAAGTAGCTGAGACAGCTTTTGAAAAATGGGAATTTCTGTTAGTGCTCCTATTATAGAATTTTGTTTACTATTCTTGATGCATAAACAAACATCCAAAATTTCTATTCTTGATGAGTCGGTGGGCCTGAAAGAGATAACATTTTCTTAGTTGTGAGTCAAATTTGATTTGAAAACAGTGAGAGAGCATAGCATGGGGCATTGTGTTACTGATTACATGTGATTAGTTTTCAGACAGGCTGTTTCTTTACAGATGCTTTGTCAATAATTACTCTTGAGTTAGACCCATCAAAATCTTTTCTATTTAACTTGTTTTAACTTTGATCTTGTGTGGATTCATAGTGAGCTACCTACTGAATAATTTAGGCTATTTTTAGTTTGACAACAATCTCATTGCAACAAGGTTATTGCTGTGAGGATTACTCTGTCACCAGTTCATGGATGCATGTATGATTGCAAGCACACTTTCGCATGTCATTAATACCAGCACCAGAATGAAGTGCTGTGTGGACTTTTCCTCTGGGAATTATTCAGTTGATTCATCATCCCCTTGCTAAGTTCAAGGTGATATAATAATCATACGTTTAGGGGCAAACTCATTTCATCTGAGTTTTATGCTTACAGTTTATTCTCAGCAGCAGCTTTTTGTAGTCTATTTGAAGAATAAGGCTGAAACCTCCGAATTAGCTGCAGTCTTTCAAAATGAGCATAATTTACTAGAAGGGCAAGCAGTCAATGCTACTAAATGTTTTAGAGTGCCAAACAGATTCATTCAGAAACAGCACCTCTTATCCCTTTCACAGTCAAGTCTTAGAAATAACTATTCAAGAATGGGAATTCCCCTTTCATCCTTGTTTCAGTTCAGCTAGTATTAGTGGATGTTGCCAATAGACCACACAAAGTCTTCACATGGTATAACCTACTGGGGAGGTGTGCCCACTGGTGCATTGTACAGTGTAATTTGTCCCTACTATGTAGAGTTGTTTTCGCTGACTGACTCTTTGTGTTAGTAGTGTTATGGGGAGTAAACACTGCAGGCATGGCGGGTTTCACTTACAAACACTGAACTAACTGGTGCTTGTACGCTTGGTCCCTGAGAGCAAGATACTGTGAATACATGGAAACAAGATTACTTAAACCTACCAGCTGCAGCCCTACCATTGTCCAGTCCATTTATGTGTTTTGTTCAGAGTTCTTTTTTTACACTATTCTGGAATACCCATCTCTTGTGAATATTCCTTATTTTCTTACTTTAAACAGGCTTCTTCCCTCCTCAACTATAAGCCTTTTGGCCCTATTTGCAAACTGTCTGCCTTTCTCACCATGGTTTATACTAAGAATGCTACTCCCAGTCTCTGCTTGTTTCCTCCTGAGCCAGGTTCTCCTTGACTCTGACATCAGTCAATGTCAAATGGATTTTAAAGCCCTCAGTTGGCTAGATTTTTTACTGAAGTGGATTATAAAACTCAGAAGTGAACCAGTAGATTCATTACTAAATCCAGTACCCTAACACTTTATCCCACTGAGGCAGATTGCACTCCTTGTTCAGCACCTGGACAGGAACAGTGACTGTCAGGGCAAACAAAAGTGTTTTCCTGCAATGTTCATTCTGCTGATGACATTTATATGAGTTGATGTCTCTACATAGCTGGAAAGAATATTATATTCCAATTAGGTTTTCATAAAAAAGACCTTTAGAGGTCCTTTGAAGCAAAACCAAGAATATAATTTTAATGGGCATTGAAAATACTTGAAATACATAATTTTTATAGGCTTCAAAGGTGTATTGTCATGAAGGTTTTTCCTAATCTCTATTTCCTATATATATTGATTTACCAGAGGACTTTTTTGACTAATATAGAAAGTATTTTACAGTAAATACAAAAATACAATATTTCTAACATGACTGATGTTTCTACAAAAGCTAATTAAATATAAACACTTTGTCTATAAAATACAAGGAGGTAGCATCATACAGGATCATGGTAGTTTGTCTATGAAGTTTTCAGTATCTCATCTAAAGAATCTGCCTTTTCTTAGTGTCTTTTAATAAGACTTATGCTTTGTTATGTCCTGATACTATGAACATAGGAAGAGATTCTTATTAAATATCACTTTCTTGCTAGGACGGTGGAACTTGCAGATTATTTGCAAGACAGAAAGTACAGAAAATCATATAAAATGGGATGCGTATAGGAACCTAATAACAAAACTGTTTGGGTCTTGAAAAGGGTAGAATACTGGAAAGAATTCATTTGCCACCATGATAAGGAAAACTTTTTTAATTTTATTTTTGTTCTTCATATTTGAAGAACACTAATACACTGAGGTTTCTGAAGATCCTTTCTGTGTAATAATTCCTTTAGATATAAAACACAGCCCCATAAGTAATGTCCTAGAAAAGATACAGAGCTTACAAGGTGATGGTAACCTTTCAAAATTACAAGCCAGTTCCATCTGTAGTTTAAGTAAAGTGTTCAAACAAACTCCACTTTTTTCTTTTTTAAAATTCTATTCTCTGAAGGGAATTCTTTAAAATAGTGTAGGCTGTAGCAAATGCAGAACTTCATCCATAATGATTTTCTTCTTCCACAAAAAATGCACTGATGACATATCTTTTTTGTTCTATCATTTGAGTCTCAGCAACTAAAATATATCTTAAGGATTGTAAGAGTTTGGAGATAGAGGTTTTATTGCTAACTTTGATGTTTCTCAGGCTTCTTTTTGAAACATTGCAATGGGTAACTTCAGATGCAATGCAAAATATTTGAAAGGGAGGATTTTTCTCCCAGCAGCCGTTTTTCAAAAATCCAGCCACACCTCTTTGGATAGAAGTAGCAACTGTGGGAACTACTGCAAGTGGAGCAGAGGGACAAGTCTCTCTCAGTTTCAGCTCTATGATCCAAAATGATCATCCTCTAATTGCAAATGGATGTGAAATTTATAATTATTAAGCATCATTTTTTTGCTTTTCATCTAGATCCCCAAATTCAGTTTTCAAGTTGTGATTAATCTTCAGAGTTCCCCACAGTCAGTAATTAAAAAGAAACCTTATATCCATGTCATACACAGACAGGAGAGATTTTCTACTTTGTTAAGGCTTAACACTCTTAACAAGGCTACTTAATAAGGCTCCTTATGAGCCTTAAAAGTAATAATTTTATTTTAACAACTTTCCAAGAATACTGCAGAAATAAACACATATCACCACATGCATCTTTGCTCTTGAGGGGGAACCTCTCGGCTCCACAGAGATGATGAAGGTTGTGACAAGGTTTATATGTTCGCCAGGACAAGTCTTTCCTTAAGTTTCTACAAACAAAAAGTGATTTACAGCACTGGAAGTGGGTAAAATGTGAATAAAGAGGAAGTATGAGAAGAAGCTGCCCTGGACCTAACTGTAATAGTTACAATACCATGTTACACAACTTTTATGTAACTCTTGGCTGTACTGTCTAATAAAAATTATCCTCAAAGCTTTATTTTAATTTTATAAGCTGTGTATGTGTATAATACACAATGTACTTTTATTCATATGCCAAAGATCTGCAGCCAAATTATTTACTATCAGCATAAGTCTCTTTTATAATTTAAGCCCTTAATCTTCTATAGTATTTTCTTTTGCGTACACTCTCTCTGTGTATGTCTCGCTGGCTTTGCAGTTGTCTGGGAATTGCTATTCATGCAACCTGATTTCAACACAAAAATGCTATTTCTTTGTAAAAATAGTTACTTCTTTAGTAGTCAGTGTAATCTATTCCTAGAGTTATAGTTCAATGGAAAGAGTTATAGTTCAATGGAAAGAGTTATAGTGGATTTGTCAGTTTTAAGAGAGAATGTGTCGTTCCTCTGTTCTCCTGCTTGAGTTTTTGGAAATTAGGGTGGAGATAGGGAGTATTATTACAATAAAAGATTTTACGTCATTAAGATTTACCAATTTAATCGGGCATATACTCAGTCTGCTTTATCCAGGTTATCAGATCTCTTTCCCATAATCTCTTACTTTTCACTAAGCAATGTGGGAGCTTGGAGGACTGAGGAGTTTCAGATCTGTGTGTGTCTTTGACAACTTGGAAGAGAAGGACATGTGCACTAGAACTACCAACAGAACCTCAGTGAGGTTTTTGCCCCTTAGCTTTCAGCCTGTATGTCTCCTGCCATGGCTTCCTATATAAACTAAGGCTTTCTGGTAGGATACTTGAGCTATTAAGGAAATAAGATGAAAACAATTTGAAAAAGACCTGGTAAGGATTTTGGAACCGTTAAATATGGAAGAACATTTCAAAGGTATTTGACATTTTGTATGCTACCTATGTTGATTTCATTGATCACTGTCATTGTGAGTGAAATGTTGTTATAATTTGAATTATTCTTTACTAGAGCCTTTTTTTTTTTCTTTGCTGCAGGTTTAAGATTTTTAAGAGCCCTTAGATTGATACAGTTTTCAGAAATTTTGCAGTTTCTGAATATCCTTAAAACAAGGTAAGACCTTTTCTTACGTACTGAATTAGTTGCATTGGTGACAGAACATAAATGGCTTATGTTTGTGGTCCTAGTAATATATGTTTCTCTTTTCTGGAAAAAAACACTTGTTATCTGTTCTTTAAACATTTTTCTGCTGATGAATGATTTATCAGTGTCAGCATCTTTTGCCATGTGATCAGTAGAAAATTTTACTTGATGTGTTGTTACATTTGAAATATCTGAGCAAGACTGAGTGCTGAGTGATAAATTAAAAGCAGAATGAATTACAGAGCTCTGCACTGATTCAGTATTGCTTCTTTCCACATAATCAGTCCATATTCTGCTGCCTTGCAAAAACAGAAATCACAATTCATTCAACAGAATACAGCTAAGAAGTATTTTGAGAAATAATCATTGTGGCTCTGTTTCAGTGTTTTTGAACTGAGCATCCTTCTTCACATCAAAAACATATTAAAAATTAATTTGACACTCAGCTATCTTTATATTGTGTTCATTGTCATTAGCATTTCTTTCAAAGAATATTTAAAATATTCCAAGTGACCTTCTGGCTTTCACTGATTCTTCAGGCTATTAATACATGAAAGTTGTGCAGAAGAAGCACAACTTTGAACAAAAGATCACTTTGAAGGAAAAAAAAAGGAACCTTCCCATGCCTCGCAGTTCAAGATACATTGCCTTTCATCATTCCCTAAAATGTCCCAGCAGAAGTATTGAATCCAGCTTCCGATAATTACTGTAAACTCAATTCCATTCTGAAATCCTATGCTCTCTCCACCAGTTGATGGTGCATGTGTGAAGGCTTTATGTGCAAGTAACTCCATTTACTTGCTATGTTAATTAGTGGTGATGGGGAAATAGATCCTTGAGATTTGTACACAGTCATGGTAAACAGCTGTTTCTTCAACCCTTAACCTTGAAACTATTCTCTTTGCTGTAAAACTCTCACACTATCTGTCTTTAGCTGTATGACTGTAAGGAATCCAGTTTTTGTCAAATAAAGAAATCCAAGAATGTGCAGTGAAGATGTAGTCCAGTAGCTTAGAATGCTACCAACATACTAAAGGAGAGTAATTTGTGCAGGAGCTCAGAATATCCAATGAGTTTGCATTTAACACGCAGAACAACCTCACCAAAAGAAATGGCAGTCAATGGAAACGCCCATAAACTCAAAGGATTTTGGATAAAGGCTAAAAGCCCCTTCAGGTCTGGTGGATTTGTAAACTTCCAGATTCATAAATGAAGGGATACTGCATTAATTACATTCAGTGTATTTAGAGCTGGCTTATTCAAGATTGACCTGTTCATTTAAATAGCATTTATCTGGTGCAAAATTTACTCTTAGGTTAGATATCATCATCTCTATGATAATTAATATGAATGCCCAAATATCTGTAAAACCCAAATGTTGATTATTAGAAAGCCTGTAAAGCAGAACTTCGTTATATGACTGTTTTCGACTAGAGGCGTTTCAGTGTGCTTGGCATTAATAACAAGTAACTACTGACAAGATGAGAAACTGTTAGGGTATAAAGGGCACAATGTTTTTAATATTTGGTGCAATTAGAGAAGAAATTCTGTCCTTCTTTTCCTCTTTCCTGCAGTAAAGAAAAAGGTTTACTCTAACCTCTAAATTAAAATTACTCCTGGAATTAGTGATGGAGATATGAGGATTAAATGAGCATGTATTATTTACAGAATAGGCAGAAGGGCCATTCCAAACACTGGAATCCAAAGGAAGAAGCTAAACAATGCAAAAATAGAGGCAGTGAGAAGACTAGCAAAATAGTGTGGGAGTGTTAGATAATTTTTAGACTATCAGAAAAATTATTAATTATATTTGAAAAGAACCAGTAAGGCAAAGCAAAATTTTACTGCGGCGTATTAAAAGACTGTACTCTGCCAAGGATCTATTTGTTTCTCTAATTTGAAATTAAATGTATTTTACTCAATATTTTTTTGTTCCCGAGTTTTATGAAATAGAATGAATTGTGTGGTGTTCAGTTGAAAATTTCTCTCTTTCACTTCACTGTTTTCTAATATTTTTCAACAAAACTACAGAGGCTTAGGCAGGGCTCACTCTAAGGGATTTTGCACAGATGTTGGGAAGAGCTTAAAGAGCAGGAAAATGTTTGTGACTAATCCTTCATCTATATTTAGACTCTGGCAGAAACACAAGAGTATTTCATAGAGGAGAGATAAGGTACAATGTTTAATAAATCTACAAAAAAAAAAGTACCAAACAAGTAATGTAAATAGTTATTTGTAACGACTGCTGTCATTTACTTGTATTACAGTAATATGTGGATACCAACTGACACATTATTGTATCAGGAGCCACTCCTGTTCTAAGTTCAGGCAAAGGATGATATTTAGCCTTTCATGATTGAGTTTTGCATCAGCTTGATTCCTATCATTTTGTTTAATCTAGGAACCTGTTGTTTAGGGTCCTGTGCTATCACTGAATTTTATCACCAACAAAATATGAACCTTAATCAACCATACCTTAAGAAATAAATAGGGAATATGTGTTGATGCAGGTGAACACTAATTAATTGCAGAACTGCTGGTATGTTACCTTGTTTTTGAGTATTTTTGATTTCTTTCCTAGTACCCACAGTTGCCCACTTCACTAACTGTAACTCTTAAAAATATTTTTAATGGAGCTGGTCTGCTTAATTTTCCATGTTCATTTCTCAACTTTGTTTACAAAATAATGCATTCTTATTGTCCTTAAAGTAGTTATAAACAGAAATATTAGTTAATTCTACAGCAAAACTACTACTACTAACACTGATAGTGAATTTTTCACAATTTTTATTCTTTTGGAATGTATTGCTTTAGGAATAATAGTGATTTTTCTGAGGCATTATTCTTTCTTAGAAATGTTTTCAAAAACAAAGGAGAGCTATTTCCAATACAGTTCCATGAATGGGTAACCTTATTTAGACATAGTAATACACGGACTTCAGTTCCTTGTGTATTTGTTGAATATCCTTCTTAGCTTTTGAAATCATAGTGATTTTTGTAAGAAGAGGGGGAGCGAGCTTTACTTATATTTCTTCCACAAACTTTTAAGTATGGTATTTTCCTGC
>NW_009219430.1:17694-18075 GCF_000690835.1 Fulmarus glacialis
GCGAGGTCCTTGCTTCAAAATCACTTCTGGCTACGATAGGGAGCATACTACTCAGTGGGACTAAAAAGAGTTTGCAGAGTTTGACTGGTAGGTTTCAATCTCTCTCTCTCTCTCTCTCTTTTTTTTTTTTTTTTTTTTTTTTTTTTTTAAGAAAAATGTGAATGTGACATATGAAATACTCTAGCTCTGTATGAATTTCCACAAAGAAGTTCATAGGAGTTCATGCAAGCAGAATAATATGAAAATTATTTAGGACTTTACACAGGAAGTGTAAAATACCTAAGTTATTTAATTTGGGAATCATAATTTTTTCACAAAAGCAGCATGACATTTACAGATTGGCTGCAATAGTTCATTAATTGTTTGCTATAACTGTAGGGA
>NW_009219430.1:18100-28396 GCF_000690835.1 Fulmarus glacialis
GCAAGTGTTAACGTGGTGAATATGCAACAAAAGCGTCCTCTTGCTGTTAGTTTTTAAAGTGGCCACAGGTCTGGGATCAAAAGCACAATGAATATAGAAGAAGCATACAAGCTAACCAAAAATGAAATAATTCAAAAAATATCAGTCAATTGTACATATAAATGCAGTGTTCAGCAGCTAATGTTAATTGGCGTTGCTCAGTTTAATTCATTGGACCTGCATGGGTGTATTCCAGGTAGCAGAATATTTACATGTAAATAATTGCTGAGGTATATAGCAATGAAAAATGAGAACGTGAGCGTACTGAGAGGCAACCAAATTATTTGTGAAAAAGCACTGTTTATTTCTATTTGTTTGATTATGAGTACAGATGTAGCTAAGGTTTCCATTTGTCTTTCAGCTCTCAAATGCATTGGAATTTTTTTTTCAAGCTATTTATGCAAATGTGAACTCTGCAAAAACAAAATCATACATATTTTGCATAGGCTTTTGATTAATTGTTTTAGGCAGCCTGCATCTCTTCAGAAATCATCATCAGACTCTTTCAGTCTAAAGTATGCAGTTGTGTACAGGTACATATTAAAAATGTGTGATAAATTCCAGTCTAAGTTCCTATTTGTTGTTGGGTTTTGTGTATTTTCAGTAATTCCATCAAGCTAGTGAATCTGTGCTCTATATTTATCAGCACGTGGCTGACAGCAGCTGGGTTCATACATTTGGTAAGTATATTTGAAAATACTTCACTGACTTTTTCTCATGGATCATCTGTTCTCTGAGCTACTTTATTACCTGAAATTGCCTTGCTCTGGATAATCCCTTAACACATCTATAGAGTACAATAAAAAAAGATATCACAACTTCCCGAATTTTAGGCTTCTACTCAAAACTAATTCTGGATAGTAAGTAATACATCATTAACTTCAGCAATAAAATATGAGACTTGAACTGATGCAACTTCTTGAATGATTACAATTTACCAGTAGGTGGCAATGTTTCCTAAATAACTATCCGGAGTGCTTCCTGGAAGGGGTTGGCAGAGCTGAAATAATACTGAGGTAGGTCCTGGGAAATCAATGGTTGTGCCAGAAGAAAGCAGTTCTGTATTTCCACAGGAAGTAATGGGATTGCTAGCATTCCGGGTAGCAATTTTTTAGAGCTTATTTCCTTCTCTTTTGTTTCTAAATTTCAAATTTTTTGATGTAGCTTTCACTCACTGGTAACATAGATTTTTGTAATAGAGTTTTATTCCGAACTTAACAATACCTGGAAAATGTAAGATAGTTAGTATAAAAGTACATATGAGTTCATAAATGTGAATATGCATATATATGATAGGTATATGTCAGTTGTGTATTTTAAACATTTTAAACTAATAGCTTTTACTGATTTGTTTGGTAATTAAATATGGTTAAGTGTTTGTCCGTTAAGTACATTTTATGATCAACTTAGAATCAGGAAAATTTCAAGGTGCTAGCAGTAATAAGTTATTCAGGAATGGTTTGGGACTTATATTATAATTTAATGATATTGATGTTAGTCCAGAGCAATTTAATTGGCTTCACTTGAATTACCTTGGGCTGCATCCAGCTATATAAGATTAAATGCAGAATGTTTATCTTCTTGTGACACCAGATAGTAATTTAATTTTCACTCTTATAAAGATGCACCTAAATTTTGGATGTTTTCGTTTCTGATATACTTCTCATTCATGGATGATCACATTTTTACACTCCTCTGGGCAAATAGAGCATTTTTATCATAGAAACATTAGCTTTTTATATTTTTGAACTAAAAATGCTATTTTCTAGGGCTTGGATTTTGTGGGTTGTTTTTTTGTTGTTGTTGTTGCTTTTCAGCATAAGTTTCTCTATTCTACTGTAGGAATCCTCAAACTTCAAACTTTGTACTGTGGAACAAATTTTAGAGGGCTTGCTCCTTTCCCACTGATAAATTTATAACTTTGTCACATACAGTAGCTGGCTTCTTGGAAAAGTAATAGTGACTTAACATGTCATTAATGCCTTTAATAGCTACATAATGTTTTAAAACAAACATTAAGTATAATTGCATTACAAGTAAGATTCATTCTGAAAAAGTTCTGAATAAATTGCTATAAAATGAACTTACCTAGCTGCATTAGTAAGTTATATTATTCAGTGGTGAATGGAAAAGATATTTTCCATAAATAGTATGAGTGGCAAGGCTATGCATATTGGCAAAAGAACTATAATGCTGTAATTGGGACTGGGTTAGGTTCTGTATTTGTTCAAAATAAATCACAGGAAAGGATCCAGAGTTTATATTATATGCTAAATTATATATATACATGCGCGCGTGCACACAGATATATCAGTAGAGTTAATTTGTGGTACAACACTATTAATCCATTATGTGTTTTCTTGTACATTTTAGGTGGAGAACTCAGGGGATCCATGGGAAAATTTCCAAAATAATCAACCGCTAACGTATTGGGAATGTGTTTATTTACTGATGGTTACAATGTCCACTGTTGGCTATGGAGATGTTTATGCAAAAACAACCCTTGGTCGCCTTTTCATGGTCTTCTTCATCCTTGGGGGATTGGTAAAAACTCATCATTATTATTATTATTATTCCAGCTACCTTAATACTTGATCCTATATATCTCAATGCTGTGATTAAAGAAATAATAATATCTGGTTTAGTGAATTAAAATTAATTATAAAACTTTTAAATATGTTTAATACACCTCATTTTTTTTTTCTATAGATAAATATTTTGGCAGTTCAGTTTAGTAGAGTCAGAATTTTTCTAATCCATTTAAATAAGTAATGCATGTTTATACATGAAAAGCCTTAATATTTCAACTTATAATGTTATTTGTAGTCCTTTACTTTTTAGTGACTGGCTATAGTGCATTTTTTTGAGGCTGCTATTGATATTTAAAGGCACTTTGCGGTTTCAGAAGTCCTACCCACCCTTCTGTGTTCCTTCCCAGAATTCCAACAAACACTGTGGCTTTGGACTGCCTTAAAGAGCAGCTTGCCTGATCCAGATGATGGCAAACCACATTCTCTTTAATTTCAAACATCCTTTCATGTCATGTAGCACAATTTTAACTCACAATTTATCACACGGCCATAACCACTATCCCTTTATATCAGCAAATTCTCATATTCTCGGTCCTGTGTGTACATAGCACCAAAGTTACTAATTGTCTTATGTCAACTTTTCTATTACTTATCAATGTTAGTAATATTATCGGACCTGTTGCAATGTTATTCTCTAAAATAGCAAGGTTTATTTTAATATTTACACTGTGCAAGGTAAGTGCTTTATGGATGACTCATATATTGTGCACATAAATACATATGTATATTGTTACTTTATTCTCATACATAGATGTCACATATACATGCATCTTACAGGGGTGATATGTATATAACTAATGTTATGAATGCCATATATGAAACACATACAGATACATATGTATGAATATATATATGAGCATAAATATATGCATTCCCATCTGTATTTATTGACATACGAAGACAAAGACCATGTCAACTGGCAGTAGCTCTTCGAAGTATCCAGCCACAAGGAAGATGTTTGTTGGACAAAACATGGCAGTATAATTTTTATTTTCTCCTCAAAATCTTTTTTCTATCACATGTCATTACAATCCTTTTAAAAACATAAACTTTTGGAAAAGGTTTTTTTTGGGGGCAGGGGGGGTGACCTTTTTGTTTCTTGACAGGGGCAATAACCCCTGAATCCATCTTGGTTTTGTCTTCTTTTGAATCCTAATCATGGGGGAAAAAAGTCTGTCTTTTAAAATAGAAACGTAACAGTAATGATAATACTTGTTTTTGTTTTTTGCAGTGGAGCTTGGATAGGTTTTTTTTCCTCTTCCTTCTTCAGGAAGAACTAGATATAACTGCATTTCATGATTAGATACCAGTTTGAATTAATTTTGTTCTTGTTTTGTTTTGTATGCCTATTTTTCCTCTTTTGACCATTTTCTTAATTTATAAAGTGTGCACCTTCTCCAACACCAACTTTTACATTAAGTCCTCTTGTTTTATTTGATAAGAACTTTTACATTTTTTAAATTTTCTTTTTAAACAACTTCATAGATCTAATTTTTTGCATTTTCAGATCTTAAAGATATATATCTTCTGAAAATATTCATCATCCCCCTTTCTTTGGCCTCTCTTTTTAGTCTTTTCTTCTGTCTCCTATCTTCTTCTTAGGCCATGTTTGCCAGCTACGTCCCTGAAATCATAGAGTTAATAGGAAACCGCAAGAAATATGGTGGTTCCTATAGTGCGGTTAGTGGAAGAAAGTAAGTATCCCAAGAGGCTCTGCTGCCTCTGCTGCAGTAGAACACTCTCTGCATGCCATTTTCTTTTTTTTTTTTTTTGTGTTTTTGTTTCATGCATGTAGGCAATGTTTGCTCGCTACGTGCCAGAAATTGCTGCTCTCATCCTTAATCGGAAGAAATACGGCGGGACTTTTAACTCAACCCGAGGCAGAAAGTAAGTCAAAAAAGACCAGGTGTGGCTGTGTGACTTCAAAGAGCCCCTGAAGGTGGTAATAGCTGACTCACAGCTTGTAAGGCTGTATGCTTTGACATCAGCTGTTACCACTGGAGAGTTGTCACACTACAATTAGAGACCTGGGCTATGCTATGGTACAAGTCACAACATTTTGTCCCTACTTCAAAAGAACCTGGATACCACTAAGACTACAGTGACATATCTTATAAAAAATGCTGCTATTGCATATGCAGTTAGCTTCTGGAACAAGGTTGTCTTGTCACTTCACAGTTTCGGGCATCAGATTATCATGTGGTCATCTCTTAACTAAGTGACAATGAAAATTCACATGATTTTCCAACAAGTCAGTTCTTTAGAAGACTTGGGCTTACTGGAGTGCAAAATACGAAATTTATGTTGATCGGGTTATTCCATTAGACTGACTCTTGTCAGAAGTCTGATAGTGCTGTTTCTCATTGTTCAAACAGCAGATTCAGATCTCATGCAGCTCCTAGTGACTTCGTATGAATATTGCAAACACTCGTGATTTTAGGATCTATGACCAGGGATTTTAAAGTGATTCTCTTCCACACACGATATAAAACCTATTCTAAGAGCAAGTAGTAGCCTTAGTATCAATATAGCATGAAAAAAACCCAAACCTGTAAAACCCACTATTTTTACCTGGTATTAAAAATTAAATTTTATTGGATCACATTAGCTCATTACATTTCAATTGAAAGTCTGCTTGTTTTCTTGACCAAGTTAAAACCAGCTCTTTCTGGCATTCCCAGCATCTAGACCTGCTGGGATATAGCCTTTAATGAACTAGATGTACTTGGCAATATAGTAGTTTCTCCTCTATATCACCTTTAGTGTTGCCATCTTTTGTTTCATTACATATCATTGTGATATTCGCTGGTAGAGATATATTTGTCCTAAAAGACTAGTCAGATAGAATCCTTTCCACATACCGTAACGAAGGTACTGCAAGCAACGCATCTAATTGTCCCTCTCCTTACTTTAAGAAGATATGTTTTTTACTTTATTCCTTTCAAATAATCACCCATGCATGATTTCATAAATACGGATTATGGTTTTATCAAGTTGTTTCTCGTCTCTGTGGAGCAGAAAGGCAGTAAATGTCCCACAGAGCTAATTCTAGAGTACTGTTTTACATCACGGGGTAGATAAAGCAAAGTTTTTTCTTTAGTTATAGTTTATACTATTTTATGTTCAATAATATTCAAGCAATTAGATGACAAAATTGAAAACTTCAATACCTTCATTTTTTGAGACACCCTCAAATGTCTGAAGTTGTTTGTTTTGTTTTTTTTTTTTACTGTAAACACTAATGTTGGAAACTTTCATCATAATTCACTTATCCAGATTAACAAAATGCCTTCATTTATTTCTGAGACAGAGTAGTATCATTAATTTCCCAAAATGTTTATTTGTGACAGAGGCCTACTCAGTTTCATATTTGTATTCATACTTGGTTTCTCAAAAAGAGAAGTTTTTCAAACACAGAACTTACACCTCTGTTTTTGAAGCTCCAAAGGAGTTATAGCAGAGGGGAACATGGTTAAAAACTACTTTACATACAGAGTTTTAGTCTCTCCCCTTCTACATTGTCACTAGTACCCAGCATTGCTGAGATGTTTCTAAACTTGGACCTGATCTTCAGTCAGAACCCTACATCCTGAAAAGCTCAACTCCAGATTACAGGCTTCTGCTAGCTTTGGGGCGTGCTTAATTTTATTTTTTCACCTTTTCTTTTTGTCTTTATTTATATGCACTATCTGTTTGTTTTCAGCTCGCTCTGTTGTCAGTGCTTTCTCTGCTGATCTCTACTGCCCATATAACTTGTAGTTTGAAACTCCGCTCTGTCATCAGCATACAAACTGTTCGATTTACTTTATGCATTGTTTTCTGGTTCAATTATTAACTACTAAATAGTTTAAAGATGTCCATTGCTCATGTGTGTCTTTCATCAGAGAATCTAAGCTTGGGAACTGCACAGTAAAAAGCCATTAGCACCCCTTGTTTGATGTTGCTTTTGCAGTCAGTAGAACAAGATTGATGAAATGTTATGTTTGGCCAAATTTTAAGTTTTCATTTGAAATTCAGTGTTGAGAGAATGGATTGTCAGAACCAATAAGTTTTCCTTTGCTTGGGATATGGGCATGTGGTAGTAATTAGCAATATAAGGTCTTTAGTTGAGCAACCAAGCATAGATTCTGGCAGCAAACATAATGAGAAACTACAGTTGTTCTACTCCTGATGTGAAAAAGTTTCTAGATAAAATTAAATGCATGTACAAAATGAAAGCAGCTAGATTTTGTTAAAAGATGTAGTTTCAGCTCTTAAAATAGCAAATGTGTATACTTTTTAACTTTCTCCAAAATAGATAAATACATGGAATCTGCTTTGCATTTATATATGTTTATACATGTTGCCTCATGAACTATGTCTGTGGAATAACATGCTTCCATATGATTATTAAACATTTAGGTGGGAAGTTAAAATTAACATATGATTATGTATGTTTTGAGGATTGCACTACATCACTTTAATACTAAGGAGAGCCTTGCTGTAGAATTTTAACTATTGAAGCAGCTAGAATGTATGCATAAAAATTATTTCTACAAACTCCACTTACTAAAGAAGAGAAACAACCAACACACCAGCAAGTTTGATCTCACATTTCATTTTGCTTTTCAGTCAATAAAGTCCCCAAAGGACTCATAAACTATATAGGAATCATTTTGCACAGTAAAGAAGCTTACTTCTCTCTTAGATGAGACGCATACATACAGAGTTTGGAAACAGAAGTAGTTTGTAGGCAGTATGCAATTATCACTGGTTAAATTCAGTAGATACTAGGTAGTTTTGTTACAAAAGTCCATGGGGAATTTTAAATTTTAAATTTAATTTATAATCTCTGCTTTGTAATATAGTCCTGTAATGAGACTTCTAAGGTCTCATAGAACACAAAGCAGGAATTTTATTATAGTCTTTGATTGAAATTTCACCTGCTAAATAAACAACAGTACTCACTGTTGCATATATACCAAAATATTTATACAAAATGTGACTGATACCAAACATACGCATTTAATGACAAGTAGGGTAATAACTTTGGCACAATTACAACCTAGTGAAAAAAAAATTAAGAAGTTACCAAAAAAGGTAACAATCCTTGTCTTGAATTTCAGATTTGTGAGGAATGAGATCTGCTCTATAGGTAATGGGATTACTGCTAAACAGCTGTTTTGCTACTGTTTACAAATCAGCTCATCAGAAGACTCTAATGTTTTTACTGTGTGCCCTGATACAGCAGAATCAGATGGTCAGTAGACAAGAAAAAACTGGCCGCCTTAGTTTATTTAGAACAAACAAACAATTGCTTCTTGCTATAGTCTCCACTAAATACAAATGATACAGAGAAAACCAGACTGTAGTTACAAAGACAGAAAATAGGTGATAATAATTTTTTTTTTTTTTTTTTTTTTAAATAAGATGTAACTGGGAAATAAAATTCAGGCATGAGAAACAATCAGAACTGTAAAAAATATTATTTTCTAATACTGCTAAGAGGTATCTTAGGATAACAGTGATGTGGCTTCCAGTATTTTCCCCATTGAATCCTACATAGTGTTTCTGTTCTTTTAGATGAGCAATTCAGTCACTGCTGTTTGTCCTTCCTGTGCGTTTCCCTGGATGAATTCTGTAGTACATGATTTTACGTTTTGGGAAATACTTTTTGTAAGGCAGGTATATTACATAGTATTATTTACATATTAGCCAATGTTCTGCTGATTTCTGTAGAAGTAGGTAACAATGTTATTTACTTTCTCTGTAGAGCGGTTGGCGTATTTTTATTATTAATAGACTAGTAACTACCTGACAGAGTTTTTGTGAGATTTAACGGAGTCAAGTTTATGCTTTCTGAAGATGAGAAATGCTTTTAGAATGCAAAGTAGACAAATTTATAATGAAGGTTAACTCTTATTAATTGCTTCATCACCAAGCATTATGTCGTCGCGCTGAAAAATATCTGCAACATTATATAGGTCATATCTGTTGCGAATGAGTTATTAGCAAAAAGTGATTTTAATAGAAATTTATAAAAGCACAACTTAACAGAGTTCGATGGCAAGGTTCACTCCATCACTTACTACACGGATGAAGCATACAAAGGAAAAGAGTATGGGAAGCTGAAAAGTCTTTGGCTAGTGTAAACACTACTTAGCAACAACTAAAACATCAGCGTGTTATCAACATTATTCTCATACTAAATCCAAAACACAGCACTATACCAGCTATTAGCAAGAAAATAAACTCTATCACAACCGAAACCAGGGTATAGTGTTAGAATTGAGTTGGAATGATTTATACAGAGACTGAGGACGAAAAGGTTAATGGAGACCCTCCCGTGGAGTCATGAGGTTCAGAGAGGACTCAGCTGGATCTAATCTTGGTCTCAGATTTGGGCAACGGTTTATGTCTGATACAAAAGGGTAAGGAGATGCTCGCATTGAGTCATGACGTTCAGAGTAGACCTGGCTAGATCTACCCCTAGTCCCAGACTTGGTCAACAGTATATGTCTAAGGGATTATATGTGTTTAGCAGCAATCTAAGGTTCATTCACAATCTTAAAATAGATCGTAAGATTTTAGCAGACTATATTTGCTAGCAGATACTTCCGTCAATTCACACGTACACGGAGGCAAAGATAGATAAATATACAAAGATATACCTGTTAAAAATCCCCCTCGAGTTCAGTGAAATACTCGCGTAAAATGTCTTGGCATTTCTCAACGGGCAAAGGGTTGAGCCTCGAGGAGTATTGAAGCCCAGGTCCTGTGCCGGCCAGCGACGGTCCTCTGAATATCGCAAACTCAAGAGTTCGCAAACTCTGAGGAGCATTCATTTCAGAGGGAGATTCTGGGCGCAACCCGCTGTGGTCCAGGAGAGCTCAAAGGGTCTCACTTGGGACCGCTGTTCATAGGGTTGCAAGATGATTGACTTTAGTCATCTGTCAAAACTCTCAAGGTTTCAGTAACAGTAGTATCGTTCCACTTGAGCTACAACTCAGATAAGGGTATCAGGGGATGACACACTGCCCTATCAACTACTCATGTATATGTGACATCACAACACCTGCACAGGCCAGCTGCATGCTCCTGCCCTGACAGTACAGAGGCCAGAGTTTCTGATGTGATCAAGGAGCGCTCAACCGTCAGACTCAGTACACAAAGGCCGAGGTTTCATGGGAATTTCTGAGATCAATGAGCGGCCCAGGAAAAGTGGGGGAATGCACCACCACAGTATCTCACTAAACATTGTGAAACTTACTAGATCACTAAGAAATAACTAATGAAAGCATATACTTGAAAGAAGTTATATTCAGGTAATTTCATAAAGTAAATTAGTGACAAACTAGTATCACGATGAACAGATAAAGTAGTTTGTAATGACAAAATACTGGATACAAATACTCGAGATAAAAGCTAGATATAACATGTAGTTGGGTGGAGAAGGAAAAAATCTGACCTTTTGTTACAGTATTATAAAAAGTCTATAGATTAGACTTTAGATTAGAAAATAATGTATAGTTTTATATACATAAGCAGGGGAAGTTTTATGCTTTTTTGTTTGTTTGACTTTTTTTTCATCAGTTACAAACTGACATGGTATATAGTTTGAGTATTAATGATATTTCCTCTTAGCCATTTTTCTTAATAATTTTGAGACCAGCAGTTGATTCCCTAC
>NW_009219430.1:28409-39907 GCF_000690835.1 Fulmarus glacialis
TTTAGCTCTTTTCTTTTTAAGACTTTCAATTTTACTTACTCTATTTAGGCTCTTTCTGTAACCTATCTGTAGAACTTATGATCAAGGGATCATTTTAAAGTGATATTTTCAAAGTGAAGTACCATAGAAGGATGAAAAGTTATCTGCCACTCTATTACCATAGCTGATAGACTGTTGTTTATAGAAAGTAGCAATAAGCCTACAGGTTAGTTCATGCATGCATACCTCTGGAAGGCTGGAAGAGTCAGTGATCACGTTGGCTTTGGATGATTTTCTGAAGAGCTCCAATTAAACCTCTTAACTATAAAGTTCAGGGGTTTTGTTCAGGAAATTCTTGGTTTGGGATAAGTAGAATTCTGATGTTGCACTCTTTTTTGATATTTAGAACTTACACATTCAGTCCTAGCCAAAATAGGACTTAAAAGATCATCTCTGTTATTTCTTTTAAGCAAAAAACAAACAAACAAACAAAAACAAACAAAAAAACCAACAACAAAAAAAAACAAACCCCCAAAGTTTATTTATTTATAATGTTCATATTACTCAGGTCTGGTCAGAGATTTGGTTAAAGATCCAGATCTGTTTTACCTCTAGTAATTTATAATTAACCTCTTATTCTGCATTTACTAATTTACTTGAGAATCAAGATTGTTCTTATTCAGTTGTTTCATTTCTGTACTCATATGTTCATATGATCAGACTGGATTTTAATTCTGTGAAATAGTTTCTAGTTGAAGACATTAGCTTATTGTAAATCAGCCTGCACAAAGCTCTAGAAAGCATATGGAAAGAACATTTGCAAACTGATGGACTGAAAAAGAGACTGGATAACTTAATGATTTTTTTCAGTCTTTCCTCTACATTGAATTATTGACTTTTAATTCCATGGACTAAATTCTTCTTTCCTTTTTCATGCGAAACTGCTATCAAATCCAATGGAAACTCTTTATGAGGGCAGCAAGCAGAACACAGCTTCACATGAATAGATATTGGCAGAGAGAGGGATTATTATTATTTTATACACTTGTATGTGTATATATAAACTGCTTGTCTTGTCCCAATAGTAAATATTTATGCTAAACTTCGTTAAATTTTCAAAGATTAAAAAAAAAAAAGATTCAGAGGCATTACTGTAGTTAATATATAAGATTAAAAATTGTATTTTAATGAAATCACAGTTCTTTACTGTATAAGCTATTAAAACCTCTTGATTCTCTTCTCTCATGATCTGCTCTGCTTCCCAGAGGTTTCTTCAGATTTCTTAAATTTACAAGCCATAAATTAGCAAATCATCAACATATCAACAGGAAGAATCATATGTTAGAGATTCCTTCCAGAAGGAAACATGGGATCCAATAACTAAACTTCACAAAGAAAAATAAAAACTGTAGACAGATAGATATGGTAAACAGAAAGACAAACAGATAATTTAAGTTGACAGGCCATTTTGGACTCATTAGACATTTGAATTTGATTAAAAATTAGAAAAAAAAAATTAAGGCTTATCCAAATACTTTGGCAAAGGTCCATTTACTGCAGTAATGAAAGGCATAGCTCCAAAGAAAGTGACATTAGATTATTATATTAAATGATTTGATACAATATGTAAGATATTATTTTCCAGTGGGATGAGAATGTAATAAGAGAATGTGACATGGATTGCATTATGATCCCCAGGGGTGTCTCTATTTCCCATCTGCTAGCCATTCTTCTAATCCCACTGTTTCAAAGGAAGTCTCACTTAGTGATAAAGAAAATCTGATGAGTGTTAAATAGACTGACAGATAGAACTAATAGGACAAACCTTTTTTTTTTTTCTAATTTTGCATGCTTATTAAACTATATCCATTCTTATGAAAGCAAGAACGGAAATGTGGGAAGTGACATAAAACAATATTGTGACTTAAAAAAATATGTATTCTACGTTTCAAATCACGTTCCGTTCCTACAATAACAGCACTAATTTTATATATCTAGTTAAAAAGGTAAAAAATTCAACTTTTCCTTCTCTCTGCCTAAACTTTAAAAAAACTTTTGGGTTTGGCATTAAAATAGCAGTTGTTGCTGTCCAAATTTTGACCCAAGAAAGACTGAATCTTATTTATAAATCTGCTGATCTACCATATTCTACAAAATATACAGACCATGACTTTAAGTGTGGACATTCTGGGGAGTGCAATGTGAGATGGCAGAAGTGATGAATTGATCAGCAAGTTTTAGTGAATTATGACTTTTTGTTTTCACTCAGGTTCTGTTGCAGAAAATTAGTCATGACATTTTGGGGTGATTTCTATGGAAAGAAATGCTTTGGCTCTAGTCCTGAATGAAATACTCAAAAATCTTAAAGCATTTGCTAACTCCTGCATTGCTTACAAAGGATTTAATTATTTTTTGACTTACTGATCATTTAAAAAATGCATAAGGCAATTTGAAAATGAGTAATGGTGGGAACGTAGAAAACAATTTATTTAAGGGAAAATATTTTCAATTGATTTCAAAAGTAATAACAGTGTCTTGTGCATGTGATATCTGCTGCACAAAATAGTACAAGAAGGAAGCCCAGGGTTTGGAGGGATTAGAACAGTAGATTAAGGTCTGTTTGCAACTGAGGTGCTAATGCTGGAGATGTAGTTTACTCCTGCATTTTACTGTAAGCTTTCTAGTATGGACTCCTTGTGCATGCTGTAGCATTTAACAGTTTTTATTTCTATTTATACTAAATTACTCATTTCTTATGGTGATATATTTGTGTTGTGTCTAAATGTTGTGGTATTTTTTATGAAAGCAGAAATACTGTAGATAATATTACCATCAAGACTGAATGAAAGGAGGAATATTCATCCTTTACTTAAATCTACAGTGGAAGCCTCTTAAGAAATCCAGACCCTGGAAGAAACAAGTTTCTGTGTTTTTCTTACTATTATTGCAGTTTCAGAGGTGTGCATCAAGCAGAGAATATTAACTTTTATTTCTTAACCTCCTTTATAGACAAGCATTGTGCAATTCCTTAGATCATAAAAATGTAAGATAAACTCATTTAGCTGTAACTGAGCAAGGAAGTTGAAATAAACAAAGCAGCTTGCGGTGAATCACTTATGGTAGCATGCTATTGCAAATAGACTTAGATGCAAGCTCTAATATGCAGTTTAAACGAACGAGTGTGCTATTTATCCAGGATTAAAGTATCTGAAATGCACTCTATTGGCCTGTTCTCTAGTAGAAATCTCACTTAGGTGGGCATAAAATATTTGAAGACCTGTGTAAGTGAATTCCTCTGTACTATTTCTATGCGCTTCAGAAACAATTTCTAATGTTTAAAGATTGCCAGTGACACACCACCAATATTCACTGAGCAAGACTGAAACCTGGATTTGTATAAGTGCACTTGATAGTTTCATAGCTGTAATAATTCACAACTAATTAGGGTCTTGTGTGTGACACTATGTTTGTCACACATTACCAATTTTATGTTTAAGAGAATTTGAAACTATTCCTTCTTGATTCTTAATTTTACGTACTTACATTAGTCACAAAGTAAATTAATATCTGCATCAGAGGTAACTTTCAAATGCCTGACATTAATGATTTCCCATTTATGTTAATCTGATCTATAATCTAGTGCTGTACACCACGTAATGAATGTAGCTCTTTGAGTGTTTTCTGGTATTAACTAATTCCTTTTTCTTTACTCACAATATAAGAGAGATTCCAAGGAGCGTGGAACCTGTTGGAAAGAACAGATAGTTTCTGTCAGAATTAATCACAGCAGCTTCAGTACAGGCTGCATGAGTTCACTCTGGTTCCTAAATAGTTGGCAGTGAAGCTATCAGGTCCAATTTACAGAAATTAAAGGTACCTCAGACATATTCTCACATACTGCAATCACATCTCCGGTCATATTCTTTTATACATTCAATGTTGATACATATTTGAAAGTCAGTGCTTTTGGCTTCTCAGTAACTTCAACACTTTCGAAATTTTTAATCCTTCAGGAGTAGAGAGAATAATGAAAATGTACCTTCTAACAAACAGTTGAAGGAGAGCAAATGTTAAAATAAAGTTGCCAGGATGTTACACACTTGACAGACAATTTGTTATATCCTTGAATATTTTTTACTTGTCTCCTTTGTACTAGAAGATTTCTAGAGCCTGATTTGAGAATCAGAGTGAGAGAATAGCTTGCACTTGAATTTGAAAAAAAAAAAAAAAAAATCATGTCTTGATTTCAGAGTATTTTATGTTCTGTCTTCACAGATATGAATGACTGAAGCAAAAAGGCAGGTTTGGGAGTAACACTTTTTAGTTTCATACCTGCTAGAGTTATTTTTTAAAAACCAACCTGGTGTGTCCTTTCTAGATGAGTCGTTCTCAGTCTTTGCTTTTGTCATATATGCAATACATAGGCAAGTTTTTTTAATGGTTAAAATATTATAGCATATTGTTCTAGTTCACTATACACATTGGCTAAATAAGCGTTCCTTAGAGGACCATCCTTGGGTTCACATCTTCTGTGAAAAAAGAGAAAAACATGAAACCATGACTGTACAGCACCTGTTACTCTATCTGTATTAATCTGAGAGGGGACTTTATGTTAAAATAAGGCATGTGTTTAACAAAATAAGAGAGACACACATAAGCGCATGCATAAAGTTTTCACTTAATTGAACTGAATTAATAGAATCTTGAGTAATGTTAGGTAAATCATAAAAAGCACAAGCAGCTAGAAATGTATTGTAAACTGGTATATTTAAAGAATGCATACCACTAATAGATAAACAAGAAGACTATATGTACTCTGTTGACATTTATTGACTTTTCTCAATAAGAAAAAGTGAGTGAGACCCATCCTTTGTTGAGGAAAACCAGTTAGACTTTACAAGAACCTGTTTACTTCAACCACAGCAGCCTGCTACTGGTATACAAAGAAAGAATTTAGATGGTCGATAGATGAAGGCATGATCAGAACACTAAGCAGAAAGACCATAAAGAGATTTGAGCATATGTATTTGATATAAATATTACAGTTTTATAGAGACATCTAGATCAATATGCGCCACACTTCATTTAGTTACTTGACAAGTGAACACCATGTATTCAGCTGAATGCTGAACAGAATTTTGTATTTATTATCTTTGATTTATTATGACAGACTAGTTAGAGTGAGTTTTTTTCAAGTTCTTTATACTTGTTCCAATAAAATGGATATAATTTCTTTCAAAATAAACAGGCAAAAGATTTGCCTTTCATATTGTGTCCTCTGAAGGAAGAACCATGCAAAGATCCTTTTTGAAGAATCCTATTCACAGTGGATCTGTTTTCATTTACAGTGCTATTTACATGGATTAAGTGTATGTTCTCAATTATCTCATGTCAGAATTCTAGATGGTTTAGCTTTTGCTTATTTCATTTTTTTCTTCCTGAAACTGTTTGTATCTGTGGTAGCTTTGGACCTTTTATCACCATTTTTGTTTACTTTATAAGAAGCTAGTGTATTTTTAGCAAATGTATCATTATGTTGATACTTGAGTGGAAAAAAAGAGAATTTCAACTGTATAGAATCACAGTTGAAATCAACTGTGTATAACTGTACTAATTTTTCATATTTGGTCACTGTAATTACTTTTGAGAATGATAATTACATATGGGAGAGAATGGATTAGTTTGGCTTTATTGGTTGATAGAATATGGCTCTTGATAAGCTTTTGATTCCCTGTAAAAGATTCTTTTTGCAGCATGACAGTCGTGTAA
Organism: Fulmarus glacialis; assembly: GCF_000690835.1. NCBI lineage: Eukaryota > Metazoa > Chordata > Aves > Procellariiformes > Procellariidae > Fulmarus > Fulmarus glacialis. The sequence goes on from NW_009219430.1 coordinate 34,158, forward strand.
TATGGATTCCCATTGGTATATTACACCAGTTTCACCTCTGATAGATGATACCATTGACAACTATTACTTAACAGAAAGCCTTAGTCCTCCTGAATATTAATCAGCGATAAAAATGTCTAAATTCCTGAATCGTGGTTTTCAGTATTGTAAGGGAATTTCTAAATTTTGTTTTTAAGGAATGAAAAAAAAAATTGGAAATCGTAATAATTTAGCTGAATACTGTATTACTTTTGAGGTTTTTCATAAACAAAAGCTTAATGCAGAGGTTAGATATTTCTGTTGACCCAAAATTATTAATACAATATTTTCCTACCAACCAACTCTAGCTGAAAGCAAAAGATATCCAGTATGTTGGCTTTACTTAAACTCTTGGTGCGTGGAAAAAAATGGGTGGTACATGGGAAGGGAAAGGTTATTGGAACAAACAGAGGAAGTTATAAATCTTCAAATCATACAGAGGACAGATTGGAACAATATAAGCTTTCCAAGTTTTCTTAAATAATGTACCTAATAACCCTCTCTGGGCAAGTAGGAAATCTGTTTTCAATTTCTTCTACTTCTAAGCAAAAATATAATTTATGTTAAAAGGAGATTTTTTTTTTTTGTGGTGGGAGTTTTCAACCAAAAATTAATGCAAGTATCTCATCAGAAAATATTGTTTGAAAACCAGGAGTTTCTGTTGCAATCACTGCACAGGACATTGTCTTGCACTATGTAAGAACAGCAAAGAAGAGAATAGATCATGTCCGGCCCCAAATCAGAGTGCTAAAATGAAACCATGATGCAGATGCCTTCTGACACTTTCAAAAGAATCAGCCCTGATACTCAAATGCATGAGTATTTGACAGCTAAATGTTTTATTTTCACTGGATCAGATTGCTATGAAACCCTATTGAATGAGAATCATAACAGGATTGAATTACTGTACCAAATGCTTTTAGCAGGAGGTTTTTGGAGTAGATAGCCTCTGGAGGTCTCTTCTGACCTGAATTATCTTGTAATCTTATGATCCTATGAAAATTTCTTCTGCAATAGAGTAATTTGAGTTGCATACTCTATCTGGCTTGTAGTTTTTCTCTTCAGATTACCCATATTTTTAAAATGTGGACTCTAATTAATGACAGAAAAGAACCCATATGAAGTGAACTCTCCCAGGAAGGGAGTAAATTTTCTGCACAGGAATGCAGTGTAGCACAAGAGCATTCAGGAAGAGACTCTGCTAAAGGTAACAGCACAGGGTCTGTACAAAGCAGTTGTCTACAAGAAGAAATTATTTCCATTATTAAAAATAATGCATCAACTATGCAAATGGAAAGTTCAATTTCTTAATTAGTAACAGATGGAAACATTGGAAGAAAATAATACCCATAGTTTAAAATTAGTCATCTTAGAAAACATGTACAGACAGTATAAGGAATACAGATGAATACTTTTAGCTGCTATTTATCATTTTCTTGGGTCTTTGCAGTTTTTGATGCTAGATGGGTTTATGCTCAGGAAAAGTGCTGAATACCACTAGACAGCTAGAACTTCCTAATATGTTAGTGTAATGTAGTGTATCAAACACAGTCTGTTCAGAATTTAGATCTAGTAAACTACTCAGGTTTTAAACATCTCTTCCGAATTTGAACTTTCTTGAGGTTTTCCATTTACATTGATATATTGGATGGAGATTCATCCATTTGGTAGGGAGTGAATCTTAGTGCTTGAAATCATGTTTTACCCTTCTGTGTTGAAGGTTGTTATCCTGACCTAACTGTGAGTGCAATAACACATGCACACACAGTGCTGGCAGCTCAGGCAATTGACCACTGGGGAAACTGAGGAAGATTGCTTCTGAAGGGGGGAGTATAGGCATGGGTTTATCTAGTACAGAGGCTGCTGCAAACTCTGCCAAGCTGCAGAGATCCCAGAGGAAACCTCTTAAGGACACCTTGCACCAAAAAAGGATGAGCTAATATATTTTATGTCTTGTTTTCTGATTTTGTGTTTACCACCTCATAAAACAGGAAAGCTTTAACTCAGGGATTTTTGTAGTTTTAAGTGTTTACAGTCCGAGAACTCAGTGCTCTGTACACCTACTGCACCAAAAACTTAAGTGAAAATTGAGCAAAATCTTACTGAAGCCAAAGCAGACACTCTGGATAGCTAGTTTAGCCATAAAAGTTCATAGTATTGAGTTTTATGTTAAATACAAAACAGCGTGATCAGACTCTCATATAAACATGTATTCCTTGCCTGTTAAAAAGAATGAAACCATTGAAGTTTTTGACTACTGCTATTTCTAAAATTACATCCGAGTCCTGGTGATGTCACTAAGAACTCATGCAAAAGGAGTGTTTGAGTTTGTCATATTTCTAAATAAAGCTTTAAAATTCTGTGCTACGCTAGTTGTAAAAGTGGTAGTAGTAGAACAATATAAGCTGTGCTGGACTGGTATAACAGTTTATTGTGTTTTGCTTTTCTAGTGACCATCTGAACCACTGCAAAAGTAACAGTACATGATAGTGATATTATTCACTGCATGATGCATATTACTGATTTATTCTTTGTTCTGCATAATTATCCCTTTTCCAATGAGTTCTATGCACTTTTCACACACATTTCATCAAGCATCAAATTATGAAGCTAGAGCAGATTCCTATAATAGCCCATTACATAAGTATTCATTTCTGCTACCTATTACTTGTTGTTTCCAGCCAATGAGGTTTCTGCATTACTGAATTTTCGACCAAACATTTATGGATGTCTGTTTCTCACCCTTGGAATTACTTTCCTTCACATTTGGCAGTTCATGTGCCAAATAAGTTTGTGAAATTGTGTGTTTGTAGTGTTTGTGCATAGACTATATGGCTGTAATGAAGTTGACTTTCTGTTAGTTCAGGAATTGTATCTATACCACCTTGTCCCTCTTCCTGACTTCTGTGAGCAATGTGGTAATTGGAAGTGTTAGCAATAGGCATATCAAAATCACCACCTGTCTTAAATCCATGACAGTAATGGAAGCTGGGGTTGAGTTTATTCCATGAAGGAAATTGTGAGACATTGTAGGATATTCTAATCACAGGTTTTTGGACTTTGCTTTACAATAATAAAGGAGCAAAGATCCCTTAAATCAGGAAGAGTGCAATTTCCTAGACCTTTTCTTCAGCCTCTCAGAATTTAAGATGTAGAGTTCAAGAATATGTATGTAGGTATACATTGTGCTTCATCTTACATGGTCAGATACATCTATTAATGGAAATGTGAAGCAGTAGAAACCTTTGTGACATCGCAGTCTTTGCAAACTTTGATTTTTCAAAGCAATCTATTGCAATGGTGCAATAAATAATGATTTCTTACTGTAAAGTACTCTCCTTGTAGGAGTGGTGGTAGGACAAAGATTTCTTTTTTACTGCTTATGGCCTATAATTGGCAAGCTTTGCACTGCCTTCATTGGCATAAGTGTCTGCTTTCAACCATGGAAAAACATTGAATCATTTTAGGGAGATTTGCTGTCTTTTAATGTCATAAACCAAAAATTTAAACAGTAAATCCAAGTAGAGGAGGTTAAGAAGTGGAGAAAGGTGTGTAAAATAAAGAAATATGACTTTGAAAGGGACTGGTTAATACAGAGTATAAACATATATATAAATGATGCCACTTACTGTTAAATGTGTAATACAACTTGGCCAAATGGTTTGTTAATATTAGTCTTTGCAAGTGAGAGTGTATATGTATTTGCAACTGCAAAGCACGTTTTGGAACTGATGTTTTCTTTCTCTGACTTCCTAGAATAGGATCTAGAGAAACATCAAGAAGAGACTAATACTCTCTTTTGGCCAATAAATTATAATTTTCTTCTTTGCTTTCTTGCTTTTTTGTTTTATCTTCTTTGCAAGATTAACTCTGATTTTTCTGTAACAGGCACATAGTTGTCTGTGGTCACATAACACTTGAAAGTGTGTCCAACTTCCTGAAGGACTTCCTGCACAAGGATAGGGATGATGTCAACGTAGAAATTGTCTTTCTGCATAAGTAAGTAATCTTTCAAGATTAGTCTTATCGTCTGTTACTAAAACTCATTAAATTGGGCTGTATCTTTTTGGGGATCTTTCAAGCTCCAAATAACCATAAAATTAATGTTTGCAATTACTTTTGTTAACAATGTATTTTGAAAAAAAGTTGTTTTCTGCAATGGTTTTATAACCCATTGCTAAGTATAGGTGTTTGAAGCAGAATTCAGACCCAGTCACGTCAGTTGTGAGGTAGATAGCTAAACACATAGTTGAAGTGGGAATGGAATTATGAAATAAAAAATATTGAAATACTAGTGGCAAATATTTCTAGTGAATCTACCAAAATTGGTAAAGTCAGTAAAATCGGTGAAAAATACTGTATGTCATATGAACTTATGCTGTCTGAAAACACATTTTTACTTTTATTTCACTAGGAGAAAATGCTTATTTCATATTGCAAACGATTTATAAAAAGAAAAATGTCACTGCAGATGTAGTTTTAATATAAATGAGATACATTACTTTACAGATATAGTGAAGATAGAAAAGAAATTCTTGTCACAGTGATAATTAGTACTGCTCTTTTACACATATATACATTCCTACACAGACATAGTCTCTTGTATTTTTCTGATATGGGATTTGAAAAGGTGTCTTAAGGTGGTTGCTGTTTGTTGCAGGCTCTGCATTACATGTAATACAACATCAAATAGGCGTGCCTATGGGAGAAGCTGCTAGAAATAGCCATGTGCTAGAGAGAGAGACAGTATGAAATGTCTTTTCTGCTCTGGAATGGCATCTGTTTAGAAGTGTTGCAAGCTATAAATGAGTAATATTTTTGCATTTAGCAGCAAGTTCCGCACTTTTCTTCTTGTCAAAGAAAACGATTAAAAAGTTAAAGAATCATTTATGATGATTCAACAAAGGAAGCTGAAAAACTAAGAATCGGCAGCACTTGCGCAATTTTTTTATCTCGTCCTTTCAAATTGAACTAAAGATGATATCCTCAAGTAACTACATTGTTTATTTGCTTGTTTCCCCTCTCTAAGTAATAACAAGAATTGACTGGCAGAGGAAGGCAGAGATCCAGATTTCCACAGTGAAAACTCATGGTGATAGGAATCAGGAAACTGCATATGCACATGAAGGGAGTTTAGCACCTGGCTACTTGTTTGTGCCTGCTTTTTTCTGTACCTTCAGAGACAAGTGTTTGCGTGTATCTGTTTTATTTTCTTATTAAATTTAGTATCTGACATGACAAAGATCTCATGCACTTACTACGTAGCTGTTAAATCCCTTCTGTTTTAATGAGTGGGATCAGAAAAGGTATTTACAAGGTTGGTGCCACATTACATAATACATTGTGATCCTCTTTTTTGTTTGTTTATGGCAAAATGAAATGAGACAAAGTCACAACCTAATTATCTTTGTTTTAATTATAGCTCATACAGGCCAGAGGGTCCCTATAGGGTTCCTTTTCTGGCTTTTAGTGATTTTGCATTGAGCTCTCTTATTTGATGCGATCAAATGATTGTCTTACTAGGATGATTGTCTTATTAGACAATCTCTGTGGAGAATGCTGTGTGAGCATGTTTTCAAATGTTTGCACCAATTCTTCTGGATTCGTGTCTGTGAGAAACTGACAAATGATGAACGTGCAGTGTAGCACAATGAAGTGGGCCAGAAGCTCTATAGACAGAAGGGAGGAAGTGAAAGCAGCATAGTATTTGTCTTTTAAGTACTGCACACTCT
>NW_009219430.1:39938-45308 GCF_000690835.1 Fulmarus glacialis
ATCAGCAGAAGTCTGAATACCTAAAATAAATAAATGGGTTGGTTTATAAATGGGGGGCAAAGGAAATGGGGCAGTTACAGAAACTGACTTCTCATTTACTCTTGTGTTTTCTTTCTCTTCCCAATGCAGTATCTCCCCTAATCTTGAGCTGGAAGCTCTTTTTAAAAGACACTTCACTCAGGTGGAATTTTATCAGGGTTCAGTCCTTAATCCCCATGACCTGGCGAGAGTGAAGGTAACAGCTCTGTTGTTCTGTTCTCCTGCTAATTGACCTTTTTTACAGTACTCATTGCATTATTTGGAAAAAAAACAGTAAAGCTCTTCTTCAGGTAACCCCAAAAGATTGTTTTTCCATCTCTATTAGCTTGCCTAATAAATTATTATATCTGTCCTTATAAACCTTGTTTTCCCTATATCTTTAGGTGTTCAAAGCTACAGTAACACTGTGACTTAAGATACATTGTCTGCCATTCCATTGAACTTTTTATGAATTTTTCATTGGGTTTAGTTCAAGAGTCTATTTTACATTAATGTTTGATATAATAGTACATTGTCTTACAGTAATTGCTTAAAATGCTATTGTCTTACCTTCATCAGAATGATTAGAAAATAATTTTTCACCTGTCAAACCCTTTTTCTATTGTCTAGAATCCTGCAAAAAAAAAAAATACAATTTAAAATTTTTGGTTGCTAAAAGGGGATGGTTTTATTGTCTTGAATTCTCTATGGTAAATTATTTTGTACTCTTAAAGCAAAGCATGAAGCTTAAATGAAAAAAAAAAAAGATGGCAAGCTGTCAGATACAACATTAACTCTTTTACGTTTCTTTTTCTTTTTCTTTCTTTTTTTTTTAATGGAATATAAACCGGCTACTTAAGCCAAGAATATTTTAGTGCAATGTTAACACTTTCTGGAGTATTAATCATGTGTTTTGTCCATTTTGGCTGCAGAGATTGCTTAACCTTTTGTAGCCCAACACACACTGTTTCAGTTTATCAGAACAAAATGTTCTAATTATGACTATAAAATTGTGTGTTGGTATTTTGCGTTCTGTATTCCACCCTTCTTTGTGTTGGTATTTGGTTGTATATACTGAAAAATACTTTTGTCATCTGCTTTGAGTTAAATAGAGCTATGGTTTGTGTGAACATAGAGGTCCTGTGAACAGATCAGTTCTCCTTCTCATGCTTTCTAAAACTGGTGCTCAGATTTTAAATCATCAGTTCAGCCACCTCTTCCTGTCTCGAATAGGAAGGTACTTAAATTCCCAAATGAAGCTGCAGGACTTGTGGGAGCACTGTACTGATATAACAGGAACTTCCTATGGATTTAGGAGTCTAAATTTCAGTATCTGGTTGCAAAAGATATGTCCATTAACACCTTCAGGCCTCAGCTGATACAATGTAAGAGTCAATAACTGAACTACTGACCTGGTCTGAGCATCATAAGCAAGTTTCAGGAAATTACTATGTGTATATGAGAGCTGTTATCATCATTCATGTTAACTTATGTTAGCCTTCTAACATTTTTGATTAGCAGTAATAAGAACTGACATTCGCACTCATGATGGCAGTGTTGGATTCCCTAATACTTTATGATGAAAAAAGAGCTGGAAAAAGAGGTTGCTATTTATGTTTGCTTTTTCTTTGGTGTCTCAGATAGAGTCAGCAGATGCGTGCCTAATCCTTGCCAATAAATACTGCGCTGACCCAGATGCTGAAGATGCCTCCAATATTATGAGGTAAACTCATTAGTTTTTAATAGGTTTTTGGTTCTTAACTCTGATTAGCTAACTTCTGGTGTCCAGATAGGCTATAGCCACACACAGCTTTATTGCTGATCTGTTGCACTTGAAGAACATTCCAGGATTTTTTTTAGGGGACAAATTACAAGATTGTCTCAAAAGTTCAGAGATGAGGATACCCTAAATTCCTGCCTAAACTGTTTTAATTTAGCTGCTTTAGAAGCACAAGCTTTGGTACTCAGTCATTTTGCAGGACCTAGGGTTTAAGACTGAACGCAGTCCCAATAGGAATGAGAGGAAAGTGAACGCAGTTATGTTGTTGCAACAGTATGTTACGTGAGTGCATGTACTGCATGGGCTGGTATTAACGATGGGACAGAAGGACCCTTAATCACTTAATACTTCATTGCTCCTTGGTATATCTGCTTCTACAAGTAATTACGCTGCTTGGGAGAAAGGAAGATATACACTTCATGATGGTAACAATACAGTGGTCTCCTAGCTCCATCCTCCTTTTTTACATTGAAAATCAAACATTGCTTATTTTGATTGACAAGGCACTTACCACATTAGGGATCACCAGATCTTGTCCTGCTTTCCTCCTTATATTCTCTGAAGGAAGAAGATGAAAGAGTCAGTAAGTAGATGGCAGCTAGAATTACAACAAAGCTAAGCCATTCCATTTTTTGTGTTTTGTTCATACAAACCTAGTTTTAATGAGACCAGTCTCTGCTTTTTAAAATTAAAATGTCCATGATTTGTTAAAAATTCTCTAACATAGAATTAGCCACTGTTATGAACCAATTTTACTGGCCTGTCGGATGTTTGCATGCTGTGAGCGGAAGGAAGGGGAGAAATAAAAAAAAAATTAATGAAATTACTCCTCTGGAAGAAGTTCAGTGTGTGCAAGAGATCTGACTGTCTGTGGAAGGTGCAGGGCTTAAATATGCCTAATTTCATTTTCCAAACATGCTTTTGAGTTTCAGTGCAAGAAACTTTATTTTGACATTAATTGCATAAGTACATTAAAATATTCCAGGTGCAGATTAGTGCATTCTTAATAGATTTAATACATTTAATGTAATAAATAATGTAATTTAATGTAATAAAATGCAAAAGTGTTATTTTGAGAGTGGAATTCTCTTGTGTTTTCTCACATTTAAACGAATTTAATTCAACAAAATTGAATGTTTAATTAAATGATTCAATGAGAAATGGAAAATTAGAAGGAAGACTTGTTTTCTCCTTCCAAGAGAGAACATAAATTACAATCATGCGTACAACTTTTTTTTATCTGTTTCATGCTCTAGCTTTGATATGCTTCAAAGCACAAGCCAGACCAGCAGTTTGCAAGATAAGATACTTCCTACAAAACAGCAGTTATGGCATTCAGAGTCTTATGAGACTGGTGATTCCATAATAATTCAGATTATTTTTAAGTTTTGTTTTATCTTCTTTTTCTGCCTTCAGTTTGTACATGCAGAACTGATTTTTTTTGGCCTATTTCTCTCTGTAATTTTGCTCAATGTTTTTTTAATTTTTAAATTGTATGTTCCTCTCTTCATAACACGTTATCAATCCACTCATTTCTCAAACATTTTTCTTTCCAGCCACTTTTAATCTGTACACAGTTGAGTATATTATAGGCTCATTAAATAATTAAGAATGCAGTCAAGCTGCAGATTATGGAAGTAGCCCCGTCTTTGATAAATTCAGACTTCAAATATCAGTTTCAATATTGAGCTTTGGAATAATCCATAAAAATTAAGATGAATTTGCATGTGGATTTATGGCAAACAAAATAATTATTCAAGGTGCTTAAATATGATGAATGTCTAGCAACTATAAATAAATAATATGTGGTGGGACAGAAAGAAATGGATTCTTTTCAGACATTTATCATTGGAAAACTTGATCAATTATGTTGATTCAAAGACATGAAGATAATCACTGAAGATGACATAGTAATTGCAAGTGTATTATTTGCTTAACAGAATGAGTACAGTATCTGAACAGAGCTGCTAAAACAAGTCTCTTTTTCTGCAAATTCCATAAGAGTAAACCATTTGACTAAATAATTCCTGAAGCTTGATGTTCTCTAGTATTAGCTAATGGTTATTAACTGAATTTGACTAGATGTAAATATTGCATAGGTCTGACTTCAATCGGTCTGCTTTACAGGCAGATGAATAAGAGGGTACAGTTTTAGTTGTGGGACTTGACAACACAATGAAGTAAAGGTATTGGGATAGATAATCCAATCCCACCAGCTAAAAGTTATTTTGTTTTTTCTTTTATTTTTTAGAGTTATTTCAATAAAGAATTATCATCCGAAGATAAGAATTATCACTCAGATGTTGCAGTATCACAATAAGGTAACGTGGCAACCAGCAGTGTCTCTCCCCAGTTTTTTGCTACATTGCATTCGCTCATAAACAATTTTTCTGTCTCCACTAATAGTAAGTATTTTTCTTTCCAACCAAAACTGTCCTAATAATCCTTGTCATGTAATCCAGTTTCAAGGTAATTCAGTTTTATTTATATATGCAAGGGACCTTATCAAAATCCTCTGACATTTATTCGTTGCCTAGGGTCTAATTCTCAAAGCTATAGTGTCCATAGTTGCTATTGATTCCAGATGAGCTTTTAACCACTCAAAAGTTTTGCTCATCTTATTACACTAGGGCTACGCAAGATGAATCGGTGACCTCCAGGCAAGTCATCTGAAGTCAGTTCTTTGTGGATACTTCAAAAAAAAAGCATAGGATTGTTGTCTTATTGGAGATTTATTGTGATTTTGTGTTTCTTGCATGACAATTTAGACCTGAAATTGCTAAGTAGTAGGTACAAATAAATAAAATTAAGTGTTTTTTCATATAAAACGTAATTCAGTTGTGGAATTTATTTCTAAAAATATTGTGGAGATCAAAATTATAAATCCACTTTGGAAAGGAATTTGGCAAATTTTTGATGGTAAATCTGTGGCCTTTAAATGCAATGAAGTCATAGAATCATTAAGGTTGGAAAAGACCTCTAAGATCATTGAGTCCAACCGTCAACCCAACACCACCATGCACACTAAACCATGTCCCTAAGCACCACATCTACACGTCTTTTAAATACTTCCAGGGATGGTGACTCAGCCACTCCCCTGGGCAGCCTGTTCCAAGGCCTGACCACTCTTTCAGTAAAGAAATTTTTCCTAATGTCCGATCTAAACCTCCCTTGGCGCAATTTGAAGCCATTTCCTCTCGTCCTATCACTAGTTACTTGGCAGAAGAGACCACCACCCACCTCACTACAACCTCCTTTTTAGGTAGTTGTAGAGCGCGATGAGGTCTCCCCTCAGCCTCCTCTTCTACAGACTGAACAGTCTCAGTTCCCTCAGTCACTCCTCATAAGACTTGTTGTCCAGACCCTTCACCAGCTTCGTTGCCCTTCTCTGTACACACTCCAGCACCTCAATGTCCTTCTTGTAGTGAGGGGCCCAAAACTGAATACAGTATTCAAGATGCGGCCTCACCAGATCACTTCCCTCCTCCTGCTGGCCACACTATTTCTGATACAGGCCAGGATGCCATTGGCCTTCTTGGCCACCTGGGCACACTGCCGGCTCATGTTCAACC
>NW_009219430.1:45484-49757 GCF_000690835.1 Fulmarus glacialis
CCCGCCCAACTTGGTGTTGTCTGCAAACTTACTGAGGGAGCACTCGATCCCCTCATCCAGATCATTGATAAAGATATTGAACAAGACCGGCCCCTAAAACTGAGCCCTGGGGAACACCGCTCGTGACCGGCCGCCAACTGGATTTAACTCCATTCACCACAGCTCTCTGGGCTTGGCCATCCAGCCAGTTTTTTACCCAGCGAAGAGTGTACCTGTCTAAGCCGTGAGCCGCCAGCTTCTCTAGGAGAATGCTGTGGGAGACAGTGTCAAAGGCTTTGCTGAAGTCCAGGTAGACCACATCCACAGCCTTTCCCTCATCCACTAGGCGGGTCACCTGGTCATAGAAGGAGATCAGGTTGGTCAAACAGGACCAATTCATCCAATCCTGAAATGAGGAAGTCTATAAACTGCTGATTAACAGGGCTGGGAAGAATATGTCAGAGGACAGACTACTCGTATGTGACCTGCTTCTTTCATTATTTCTAAAAGCATCAACCACTGCTCAGTGCTGGAGAAAAAGCTTGGCTGGGTAGACCTTCATTCAATGAAATACAATAATCCTGGTACTCAGAAGGTTTGACTGCTAACAACTCCTTACACCTGTAACCTTTGGCTAGAACAGGAGGAATTACTGTTGCTGTTACTGTTGTGATGTCCTCTTCCTGCATGTGAATGGAAGGAGCCTGTCTTTTTATAGAATAAAAGGTGTTTCTCTGCTTTAAATAGGTTCAGAGGGGAAAATCTTTTAAATACTGCATTTTTCCTTTGTATTTCCAATGAATGTGTCTTCAAGAATAGCTTTTATCAAAGCACTTTTATCAAAGTGCTGAACTGTAATGTTAACTTATGAAGGGAAACAAGCATGAAGGCCTCTGTGTTTCCTTATGTCTATGCATTTCTATAAGGCAGGTGGAAGATAGAGTTATGCCAATAACTGAACAATATTAATACCTATCTAACAGACAAGTGTCAATACTGGAGGTCTGTCTTGATCAGCTGTTTTCTTTATTCTATCCTTATAATTAGCAGTCTTAGGAAGTTTGGATTTTCACTAAGTCAAGTGCTATCCTTCAGGGTGGAAGGAATGAAAGAGGAAAGAGAAAAGACAGAAGATGTTGTATACCTTATTAAATGACAATGTCTTATAAAGGTTCAGCTTCACACAAGTTGTAATCTAAATTATATTAGATTCCTGAGTATTATGTATGTGCCTTATCAGTAAGAGAGTAGCTCAAAGTGCTGTAAAACAAATACACAGAAGGGAGGGAAACCTTTACAACATTCTGTGGTTCGTTCAGATGTGAGGATGGGCCTGACAGAGAGTCACAGCCAGAATATGGCTTGAGAAATGTAAGATTTTGTCTATAACAGGTAAGACTGGAACATTTCTTAGCATAGACTTGGGAACTCTAAAATGCTTGAGTGCTTCTGCCTACTCAGAAAAAGTCAAGCCAGTAACAAAGAAAATCATTCATTGCTACCTCCTTCAATACTGTACTGTATTTGAGGAAGTATTTCTGGTTCTTCACCAGTGGGGATTTTTGTTTGTTTGTTTGTTTTCCAGGCTCATCTGCTAAATATCCCAAGCTGGAACTGGAAAGAAGGGGATGATGCAATCTGTCTTGCTGAGCTCAAGCTGGGTTTCATAGCCCAGAGCTGCCTGGCACCGGGCCTTTCAACAATGTTAGCCAACCTCTTCTCTATGAGGTCATTCATAAAGGTAATGCCTTGTCTCATTAGAATGTATTAGTCCGCAATTCAGTTTGTCAGAGAGCTGAGTAGAGAACATGGCTCAAATATGAAACAGATAGGAACACATTCATAGATTTTGTAAGACAAAAAAACCAGTGGACACTCACATACAAAAGTTCTCTGCTGCAAATTGGGCAATGAGCCAGGTTCTGTCGAGTTATGTTTTTATTTTTATTCAGCAAGTGTTTCACCTTTAAATGATTGTTCAAAGCATCATCCTTTTCTAGGGAGATATTTCTGGTGTTCTGTGTTTTGCTTCGTTTTAGACAAAACACATGTTTATCTATGAGAAAAACCCCTGCTGCTAAAACAAAAATATGATTTATGTATGTGCCACATAGCAACAAAGTGCCCAGAAAAAAGGACTGATCATTTTGGTCTTTTACATCAAGTTGCTAGTGGACCTCTTTGAGAGTAAATAAGGAACAGGCGTTGGAACTGAAGCCTGAACTTCCTACAACATCATTCGTGTATTTGCTTCTCCTCAGTCAGAGCTCTTTTGAACTTACATAGCAAAATTTTAACCCAGTTATTTCTAGGAGATCCAAATATATGGGTATCTTCAGAAGCCCCAGTCTTAATGCAAGTTATGTTAATACTGAATTTTAAATTGGCAGTGAGAAAATTGAGAGATTCAGAATGTGGTAAAGTGTACAGATATCTGACTGTGAGGGAACTGTACTAGAAAGAGACACGTTTATGGTCTGGATTTGTAGTTAAAACGTTTAGACAAGTCAAAAACTGCAAATGTAAAGGTATAATCTTTCCAGAAAATATATCTAACCACTTATGCCATTATCTTACCTACCTTCAATGCTATATTTTCTTATTTTATAAGATATTCTTATAATAATTTCAATACAGTGACAGATTGGACTCTCACTGATGAACAGTTTTAAGCTGAAGGCTCAGCTTTGCAAGGCACTACTCAGATTACATCTGAGTATTTCTATATGCACAGAATAAGCATAAAAATAGCAATGATTTTGATTTGGAGGGAGCTGTCAATGTCAGTTTTGCTCTTGTGTCTGTGATTATATACAGTTAGAAAAAGAATAGGATGCATACATACCTTAACTTGTGTTACTTCAGATATTGTCTTCAGATGGCACTGAGAGAAAAAATGCCCTCAAATAGTGCATTGGGGGAATGCAAGACTCTGTTAGTACTTGTTAAAAAGATGTCTGCTACTTAACTAAGAATGAGTTGTCCAGGCAAGTAAAATGCATATCCTCATTTCCAAAGATCTCTGCGTATGTTACAATCTAAAGCAAAATAAGCGTACAAGAACTGAGACATATTTCTTCACAAGAATCCAACTCAATTGGCAACAGTAAAAGGTTTGTTTCTTTACTTAGCTGAAAGGATGTTCTTTCTCCAAGTTGTCTCACTCTTAAAACTGTATTTGAAAGAGAAAAATATTACTTAGTGGTGGCTGTGAATCAACAGTGTATTTTAGGAGAGCAGCTACATTGAATGGAATTATTAGAGGACTCTATTGAAAAGAAAGATGTCCATTCCCTGAAAGAATTTCCACTCCTTTTCATTTAGAGTACTGAATTTTAAGTACTGTCAGACCTTCATAAATTCCTTGGGCAAACATTATTAGTGGAGACTCCCACTAGTTAAGAGATCGTCAGGAAAATGTACTGAAACTTCTGTATTTTTTAAAGAAAGCTTGAAATGTGTGTTTGTTCCTCCTTTATAACGTGATTAGAAAGTGATTTAATGTGCCATAAATGTTTGGTCAGTCAAACACAAATGAACATGATTGATGGTGACATTGCACACATTTAACTCATTATGTGTTACTTTACAGCAAAATGATTTGTGTAAACAGTCTGCCCAGTATTAGAGGTAAAACAAACTAATATTATATTTGTTCCTAGTATTTTCCTTTTGGTTTTAGCGATGTAATCTCATATGGAATCTTTATGTTCTCTTTGGCACCAAACTGAACAAAAAGAAAATCAGCTCAAAAAGATTAAGGTTCTGTAAACTCTTAAAGGAAGAAAGATAGATTGCATAACAAATGATATGTTAAGCAAAAATAAAAAACAACCCACCCAACTTTACACCTGTAAACTGTATTTCAACAGTCCATTCTTTTTATAGCACAGAATGTTATCAATGGTGTATTAATAAAGGAATTGGGACTCTTTATTACTTGCATATTCTCAGAAAAAGATGGAAATACTATACTGTACTGCAATTTTTGTATTGTTTGGATTAGCAAATGTATACCAGAAGTCTACCCATATGAAAAATATTGCAAAGAGTAAGTAAATAGAATAAAAGGCAGAGGTGGTCAAATTTTGTCCCTTTATTACAACCATGCAAGCCAGTATGAGTTAGTATTGTTGTGTAAATTAATAAAATGTGGAATGTGGTTCTTGAGTGTAACACAAGTCCACAAATGAATTAGTTTTGTCTTTGCTCTGTTGGTAAAATGGTACACCTCATACCAGATCTGAAAAATGATCTAGAGCTGCCTCAATTCTCCTCTAAGTTATTTTGAGAG
>NW_009219430.1:49777-55695 GCF_000690835.1 Fulmarus glacialis
TTGCTCACACCCACACATATGCAATGCCCACTTCTCCCACTGCATTCCTTTCTAGTCCAGGCTGAAGGAGAGACATAATAAAGCCACACAGATTTACATCAGTACTTACCTACACTGATGGAACACATCAACTGATTTGCTATTTATTTTTGGCCATCTAGGCAGCCTTGAACTGTTTTAAAGTATGAGACTAGGGTATGCACAGTGAATTTCTTCAAATGAAGTAGAACTTTAAAAGGGGGGAGCGAGGAGGGAATGCAACTTCTGAACTTATTGTGAAGTTCTTCAGGAGGCTGCATAATAAATGGATTAGCTGATCCTCCTCATAGGATTTAGACAAAATATTAATGTAGCCTGTTCCCAAAGACATTTATTCTCTAAAAGGTCTATCTTTTGCATTATGATTGGATAGAAATACTGCCCTGTTTTGTAAATTTGAAAGTATTAAAAGTAGAGCCTATATGCCTTCGAGTTCAAACCCATCCAGGCCAACATCTATGACATTAGGTGTCATAATATTTCAAGAATACTTTCTCTGCTTTGACCTACTACAAGACACTACATTTGTATGAACAATGAGAAAGTGCATATATGTCTCATTTGAAATTAGAGCTAATCTTAATTTAGCATATTTGATGTTTTATAAAACATACACTTTTCATGCCAATTTTAAATAACATTCTTGCACACAGAAAGAACTGTGGGAATAGTTGGCTGAAGTTGTAAAATTTTTATACCACTAAGGATACTGGTTAGCTTTGATTTAAGCAGACAATGGAATTGAGTAAAGAGATAGTTGATAATTTATAATACTTAAGGAAATTCAGTTATAAGACTGTAATCTAAGAAGTTTCACTCTTTACTAGGAATGTATGAGCTGCTTTTAGCCTAGTACTTATCTGTCAGATTTTAATATCCATATCAAAAGGCATAATAAAACCAGACATTCACACAAGCAATTTGGGTGGACTGAAAGGTCATTATAGGTGAACATGAGGAAATGTTTAAAATACATTGCTTTCAATATACAACATCTTTTCAACTACCAATCAAGAATATCCTGTGTGTACTTTCTTTTTATTCTCATCTATGTTGTTAAGAAAAAACCCACAATGCTGTGAAGAGGAGGATTGTAAAATTAAACGTCAGGAAGCCCTGGAAGCATTCTGAGGCTAGGGGGAGGCAGGAGTCCCTGTGTTAGATGGAAGTAGATGAAAACAGCGTGGCAAGGGCTCAAGAAAGTTGCCTCAGGGAAGATGTTATTTTCTAGGCATTTTTTGTAAAACATTTCTCTTCATGGCCTTCTGGGCATCTCTGAAGAGAAAATTTTATATGTATTTTAGAAAGGAAATAGGTAACAACTTTCATGTTGTTTACACAACACTTTATTTAATTCTTTTATATAAACCTTATAATTTTGGGAAGACCGTTCAGAATTTCTGAATTGCGTGCACTTGGACAAAGTACTGCATACTGGGACACGTATGCTGAACAAAAAAGTTAGGCCATTAGAATAAAACAAGAACTAAAATATTCAAGTGCTATTCTAGAGAGATAATGAATAAAATTAACTCATTAATTCACTGTACTTTTTGTGGGGTTTTTTTATTATTATTCAGTTAAATAGGGTTGTTTATCAAAGTAAATATATGTCTAAAATATCAAATGGATTATCTTTGTCCAAACATCTGAAATTATTCTCAAAGACTTTGTACTGTTTCGTGCTCTTTCCTTGGTGGTAATGAGCTGAGCTTATTCAGTGCTAGGGAGCAGACTTTACAGCTGCTTTCATTGTGCTATAAAGGAATTTTCATTGTGTCACTTCCTTAATATTTTAAAAATACCCCACCATCCTCTCCCTGTTTTTCCATGCAAAATGCAATAAAAGATCCTAGGTCACACTACAACTCTGACATTAGTTCTCTGTCTTGATGGTGAGACTTGACAGAAGAGATTATATAGCATTATCAGGTTCAGATATACTCAATCTCTTTCATGTAACTATTTACGTCATTACACTGAGAAGCAAATGCTATGAACAAGATAGATCAGTTGGGGCTTCAGAGTTCCTGATAATTACACTGCCAGAGGTAGGACTGGGTGTATTAAGGGTTTAGGTTTTTTCCTGACAATACTAATGGTTGTGCTTGCAAGATGTACATCGCTTTTTCATCTCTCTGTCACCATGTCTCACTAGGAAATGATTGTATTATGTAGATATATTTGCTGATAGCAACATTGTATCTATATACAGATAGAGGAGAGTAGGGGAGCATTCCGACTTAAGATATAGGTGAAAATTAGATTTCTTCTCTTGGGATACACTATGTCATTTTCCAGCTATTCTTCATGTAGGCTATTGAATCAGTGGGTAATTTGTTTTATGACTATCCAGAAGACAGAATTGCGGTGTAACATAGTCAGGGGAAGATAATCACATGCTTATAGTACTAGAGAGGAACTTGGGAGATATAGATTCAAGTCACTGTGGTGGTATGGCACATCTGTGTGAGGTCCAACAGTTACCTAAATTCTCTTTACCTTTCTTCCTAGCTGTGATTGGAATAACTTAAATTTTTGTTGCTATTTGTTAAAATTTCCTCTTGAGTTTGTAAGGTCTGTGAATAAAATAATTACTACTTACTGTTTGTACCAACACAGCATCCTGTGATAACATTTTGCTATGATTTAACATCAAAGTAAAAAGAAAATGCTATGTACTTATTCTTACTCTTAATAATTTATAGTGTGGTCACCAGTAGAAGATAGTGATTGATTCCTTGTTGCTGCATCAACCACTAATTGTACTGTCTTGTTATCTTTCTAGAAGGTTACATTTACTCATATTGCAGCAGTATCAGCTTGAAGTATGTTAGTTATTTAACTTA
This sequence comes from Fulmarus glacialis, assembly GCF_000690835.1. Classification (NCBI taxonomy): domain Eukaryota; kingdom Metazoa; phylum Chordata; class Aves; order Procellariiformes; family Procellariidae; genus Fulmarus; species Fulmarus glacialis. The sequence goes on from NW_009219430.1 coordinate 52,666, forward strand.
AGGGATAAAAATAACAGAATAACCTGCAAAGCCTTCCCCTTAGGGTCATGCAGGGGAAGGTCTTTCATAAAGACAGATGCTCATTTTCTGTAAGGAAAGGCATATAGAAGTGCCTTTTGTCATTGCTTGGTAATATGCTTGAGGTGTACAATATTTGATGAGTAAAGAAGGAGGTCAAAATTTAAAAAGGGGAATAGAATTGTCCTCAATTATTGTGTCTTCGTTCAACAGTTATACCTTCTATAAGATCTGTAGAGGCCTATGTATGAGGCTAAATGAAAAAGGCAATAACATGCCAGAAATGAGAAGAGGTAAAAGGGAAAAGAATAAATGATAGCAGGACCCAGTAATATCAAGGTTTTTTGTTGGTTATTTTTCCCGCACCGAAGTGGTGCACTGCTATTGTGTTTGTGTACTTCATTCCTTCTGGTATTCTCATGTTCCTCACTGCAGCTTTTCTGCCACATTTTATTCAATTCTAAATATTGGGTGGTGTTAACTTCTGCTTTAATACTCTGCCAGCAGAGACACATCCCCTCATTCCAAAGCAGTATTTGACTGCTTAATTATTCACAATTTTTGTTACCAAGGCAGTATTTTCCAGTAAACAATAAAGGTTTTATCTGGGGATGGCATGACCCATCCCTGGAAGTGTTCAAGGTCAGGTTGGATGGAACTTCAGGCAACCTGATCTAGTGAAAGATGTCCCTGCCCATGGCAGGAGGGTTGGAACTAGGTGATCTTTAAAGGTCCCTTCCAACCCAAACCATTCTGTGATTCTATGATCTAAATTCCTAACTTCTCAAACTGGCAGTTATCCACAGAGGTAACGATGAACAGGAGCCTGTGGTCACCCTCTGATATAAGAACTAAACTAGCACATTTGGCTTCCTGGAACCCACAATACTTAATAAAGATAAATTTATGCGTTCTGCTGCAATGTGTTTGTTCGACCAACAAGCAAAGCTTTACCACAGAAAACTTTTCCCTGAAATGAAATCTGTTCTCTTTGTCTCAACTGTATTAGTCTGTTCTGTACAAAGGTAGAAAATACAAGTATCCAGCTGTCAAGAGCTGAAATAGGATAGACCAGTAATTATTTGCAGTAACAAAATTATCTTTAAAGCCATAAAATTGAAACTACTATAGGTTTTTCCTTGTTTTTCAAGTTAAAATCAAGGTTGTTTTCGTCTTTGTAAGCAATATTTTCAGTAGGCTAAAATCAAGGTATAAATTTCACTAACCAGATAAATAACTTTCATAGTTTTACTGAATGACATTTGTGGTAACCTTGATTAGTAGCACCTTGAACCAAACTCACCCCAAATTCAGCTCTTTTTGCTTCTATAAAGTTCACATAAAATTTAACTATTCCCCCTGGTTTTCCGGCAACTTGCATGTGAAACATCCATTTCGTAAGTGCATATGGGGGAGATTTTTTCATCTCTACATTAACAGCTAAGTTTTGGCAACTTACTCTTAATGTATAGGTAAGTATGGGTAAGTAGTAGATACGTATCAGTACATCTGGAGATGGACTGGATAACAATCACGTAAGTTATGGTTAAGTATTTTAAAGGAAAATAAACACGTTATGAAGAATCAGATTTGTTTAGGGATTCAGTTTTTGAGGTTAACTGCAGCAGCAGACTTTAAAATATCATCACGAAAGCTTAAATTAGTCAAGAACACAGTGAGTCCTAAAGTATTTTTTCTCACTTTAAGGATTTTGAAATTAGTACCTTACTGTCATGGATTATGGGGGAAACTGGTTATGTTTATCTGTGGAACCTTACTCTATTAAAACTCAGGGTAACTGCAAGACTCAAGGAATTAGGAAAGCAATATTGAACACTGGACGTTCTTAATAACTGTTTCATTTCTAGCAGACCAGCAGGTATTGCCTTTCAAAAAATACCAGACAGGCGACCATGTCTCTCTTTGAAATCACAGGGAAAACATCATGGTTCAGGCAAAGATAGAATGCAAAGATCATCTTTAGTCCATTATTATAATTATCTTATAATAACATTTAACGTCCCAAATATCAACAATTCTTGAAATTCATTAATCAACATTTCATGGTATCCTAACAGAACATATCTTAAACATTCCAGTTACTTCATGAAGGTTAATTTAACACTAACCAGTATCTATGAAGCTTGATAGCTGCTTTGTGAATGAGTTTGTTTTTTTCCAGTCCTTTCTTGGTCCTTGACTAAGGGTGAGCACTTAACTATAGGTCTGATCTGTAGTTCCTTCCTCCAAAGCAAAACATCTGCCTAAAGAAAAGAAAGCAAGGGAAGAAAATAGAAAAGAGAAACATGTAGTGTATTTGTATATTTTTTCCAACCCCAGGTGGTGTCTGTCTAAGAAAAAGCCACAAAATAGAACATAAGTTACAAACGTGTCCTTGCTATCATTACTTTTATTTTTTACCAAGCCTGTACTTTATCTGTTTTCTGTATATGAAGAGTTGCTGATCAGCAACATTTGCAAGCTTAATGTAAATAAAAGGGTTATAAAAAATGTGATGTGACTTCTCTGTGTGTGGTGGAGAATAACACAATGCAAATCCCTTTTAGCATCCCACATGGTCTCTGAATGGTGAAACAATTTCTGTGGAAGAAATTTCTCTTGATTGTTTGCAGCCCACTTGTCAGGGAGTGTGTGATTTGGAACATCTCCATATTGCAGTTTATTCTTGCAGTTGTTTACTTCTCCAGAACTAAAGTAACTGGTTACCTGGCAGCCTATCAACAGGAGAAGAAAATTAAAAAGAAATAAATTCATTGTAATTTGTATTTCATTGGTTTCTTAAGAAGTTTCCAATCCTCTGTTCTTTAGAACATTCTTTTGAAAGAGTGCCTTTTGCCTTTTGACTAGTTTAGCATGGGGAAAAGATTGGTGAATCCCAAATTAGTACTCAGCCTGTAGGATAAAAGTGCAAATTTATATAAAATACTATAAAAGCCCTGTCAAAATAGCTGTGGAATTCAGATTTTTTTTTTTTTTTAATGTTGGAAAATT
>NW_009219431.1:0-18979 GCF_000690835.1 Fulmarus glacialis
CCAGCTTCTCTAGGAGAATGCTGTGGGAATATACATATAAATGCATATGCATATACACATATAAATCAATGATTATGTGTATAATTATATATATGCAATTTTAAAGGTACATAAAAAGTCATAAGGTGGTTTAATTGTACTTGGTTGCTGACCTCTTCTAATGCTGTATATTCAATTACATGCAGACATTTTCACACAGAGAGTTTGTGCAAAAAAAACAGATGTTTCTTCTATTTGCTCTACTGCATGGCTAGGTAAGTACATAGGCCAAATTTCCAAACATTAGTGCCAAGTAGGCTTTTAGTTTAGTATCAGCAGATACTGATGACACGAACCTGAGGCAGATCATGTTTTCCTCGTGGACTTCCTAGACATGGTTCTGCACAGGTACTTAGTATACCTGTAAGTAAGTCTGTGAAGGTTCAATGATTTTTATATTTTAAACTAATATAAAATTGAATTAATAAATAAAAATAAAAATTCACATAAAGTGGTTGAACAATTTCCTTTGACCTATATCTTCAAATTAGGATATCTTTGTATCTGGGTATTTGTTTCTGCAAGATTATTTCCTTTGACATCCTATGTTCCTGTGCTTAGGAACATGCAAACCTTCAAGGACTGGGGACATGGACAATCTTATCTTCATTTCATCACCAGTCACAGCATCTAATCCACAAAGTTTTTATAATGACAACTGTATTAAACTGTATCAGAGCAACGGATCCAAATGCAATAACTGAAATAGCTTTATATCTATAAACAGATGCCGTACCTAGGTCACATAGTACAGTTATTACTGTTTTGTTCAAAACAACTCTTTTTCCTGTTGTTTGTCACTGTGTAGTTACTGTGTTTCATTTTATATTAGGCATTTCCCTGGCAGGTATTACACATGCTGTAAATATACACCTGTGAATGGCATGGTAGTAGCCAAATTAATCCTAATGGGGAAATTTGCCGTGTGTGTCTCATTGATTCAGCTGGTCTACCCACATGGTTAAGTTGATTGTGTTGGACTGATGTATTTAACTACAAACTGTTCAAGGTAAAGGTTCAGTGTTCCTACAGTGACACACATGGTGCTAGAAAAGACCATCTAGATCATCAATCCTATGTCTTGTTTTTATGGTCAAGCAAGTCATCTATATATCTCATGGACATGTATATATGGACACGCAGAGTTATATGTAGAACAACTTCTCCAGTGAAATACTACTTCTGATTTGAGATGTGGGAACCATTTTAGTTAAAATAGTAAGAAATTTTAACATTGGTCCAAAATAGAAAAAGTGAGTAAAAAGCCTCTAACTTTGAGACATATGTTGCTCAAATTGTTAAAGACCCTACAAAATATAAAATTAGCAGTGTGCACAAAAAAACTCAGAACAAAATTATATTCCCAAATTGATAAATATAGAGAAAGCACTGTCTTCTGAAACTTGGTATAAGATGCCTTTCCTGTTTATTTCAACACTACTTTTGGTGGGGACTTTTCCTCAAGAAAATACAGTAATATACATTCATGGGAACAGATCTGTTTCATCTGCATCACATATATGTATAATTTTCCGTTTGTAGAGCAGAGTAACATAATTTATCTGGTATTATTTTGTGTTAATACTCTTTCAGTACATTTTTTTCATCATCTATCTTACCATTTTAATCCTTTCAAACATAAAATGTATATATACACCGAGCACAGTGTCTATAAACATTAGATTGAGGGACTTTTTCCTGGCAGCTGAAAAACAGAAAGAGATTAAAGGAGTAGCCATATTGCTGGCAAGCCACTCACATTTATCATCATCCTGGGCTGACATTGTGGAGGAGAGTCACAATACATGTTTAATTAAACTTCTTGTTCTTCCTCAAATGAGAGCCTAGGTTATAAGGAAAAATAAGATGGAATGTGTGCTGCAACTGAATTTAGCATAATGCATCTATGACTCTCAGTTTTGGAAGGACTCCAGTTCTAAATATCTAGCAGCTAAAAAAAATAGGGTGGCGTGAGGGAGGATTATCCTGTTTACCAAAAGGTTCTTTTATTTCAGTGAGATCTGGAGTTATCGTCTATTGCTTTTATTTTGGTAGAATTAGAATCAGAAATAAAGCTTTAATTTGATATCTTAAAAGAAAGTGAATGAAACTAAATTAGAATCTTCATAAAATTATAGTAGCACCCAGACGGGTAAGAGAGAATTATCATTCTGTGAATGAAAGAGCTCCTTCCTGAACATCGCAAGTATCACCAGCTACCAAACCTTCTAGAACTGAAACAAAGCATATAATAAAAAAAGGAATTTTGGGTTGTTTCAGTGTAAATAAAAATATGTCGTAAATTATTCTTTTGGATTACCACCAAAACCACAACATAATGGAACTGTATTTATGTACTATCTAAATACAGCAAATGCCATGTTATCCTGAATGTAGATATTTTGTCTATAATAATATTTTTTTCTGTTCAACATCTTGAATTCAAGGTTTTCAAGAACCTGCTGAGTGTTAAATAAATTTTTTACATATTTTTGACACGTTTTCAAAATTACTTTTCCAGAAATTAGAGTTCTGAGTCTATTCTGCACTAACCTACATCCTGAATAAAGAGCTAAGCCTATCCTCAAGTTGCTAGCATCTGCTCCAGTATAAACTGTGGGACCTTGTCCTTCCATTTCTGTGTTGGAATTAGATTTTCATTTTCCAATATCCCAAAATGAATGATATAACAGAGTTCGTGAACACTTTGACGTCTCCTGCCCATCTGCCATATGGTAAGGGCAAAATCACTGGTTTCTGTAAAGCTTTTAGATGCTTATGTATGGGAATGGATGCTTATCATTAAGTGTATGTCTGAACACTTTTTCCTCATCCTTGAGCCCAATACACATGATTTTTGCCATTACCAGGAGAAGGAGCCAGGCTTTGTACGGACCTGGCAGTGCAGGGTCTCAGGAACTGTCTGCAGTTGCCTCAGCCTGAGCTGGCTGTTCTTGGTTTAACAGTTGTGCAGTGGTCAGTGCCTGACCTGTTTCAGTCTGAGCCCTGGGAATACCCTGTGTGGTAAAGGCCCGATAGCCCCAGGGAACCACTGTGCAACAAACAACAGCCCTTTGGGGTAACAGGGGAGGGGGCGGATGGGGACAACTTTCAAACTTCAACCTGGAACCAATGAAAAGAAAGCAAAGTGTGTCATGAAAACAGAAAAATAACCACAAGCAGACCCCAAGATTAAAGAGAAAGAAAGCATTGACATCAGCATCCCGTTTCTCTTAGTAAGTGGAGGAAGAAGCCTCCACCATTGACTGAATACTCCTCTCAGCAGAGAGGGCAGGGCATTGTCAGCTCATCACAACCTCCTTTCCCCCCTCTTCTTCTCAAGGAAGGGGTAAGTGTTGACTTTCAGATCACGAGGGACATTTCTTAGATGTAAGCACCATACCAGAGAACAGGGATAGTTACTAGGAGTGTCTAAGTGTTTTTTGGAATAACAATTTTAGTTGTATTGTTAATGAGGTTTTTCTGCATTAAATAGTCTGGGCTTTTAAGCTGTTAAAACATTAATTGGACTAACAACAAATTCTTATCTCTGTGTACAAGATGTATTCACTTTTGCTCTTTAAAAGATTTTGAAGTGTAAGAACCTTTTTGCCTACTTCTCCTAAGTACGCAGCAGCCTTCATTCTGTACAGCATCAGCCAGCAGGAAGAAATTTTCCATGGTAAAAGCTATATGGTTTGTGATCACCTTAGATAACTTTGGTTGAGTATTTCCTAGCTCAGTGAAGCATGTCCTCATTCCAGGTTAGTCTGTAGCTTATATTACATTCTTTTATGCTTTTGAATCCTCTGGTACTAAGAAGAGTAATGAATCTGGGTCTCAGAATCATTTTTTCCCAGGAAGTTTTTGAATGAAACCAATGCAACTGCTGTGACTCAAAGAAAACTCAAAGCTTATTCATGGTCTAAGCATGATTACTAGATTATAGCTACCATGAATTTAGGTGTCATTCAGTCCTTTTCCTGTTGATTTGTGAATTATGATGGAGCTTAGGCAAGAGCTAAGTGCCTAGGTGCTCAGGTGGAGTGCATGTGTGTATACTTGTATTTAGGTAGCTACGGCACTTGCATTCAGGAGGCTGCTGTGGCACTTGCATTCAGGAGGCTGTTCAAGTATTTATATTTAGCTACAAGAATTCATTGCTTAGAAACAGAGGCCCTAGTTAATTTGTGCACTCTCAAGCTCAGCATTGAAGAACAAGCTTTCTAACTCACTCAATGACCAACATCATGTACGAAACCTTACTTTTAATACTTAAAACACAGAAATGAACATAAAACTGCACGTTCATATAAAATGTGACTTACCTGATTTTCACCTGTGAGAAGAAGATAGCATTACAATTTTGGGATATCTTTTGGAAAAAAGAAGTGTGTATTTGCTGTGTGTGTATATGTACATGCATGTGTGCTTATACATGTATGATTTGGTTTCTTAAAATAGTTGCTTTGATAATGTGCAACCCCTCATGACATGTATGGTAAGTAGCTTTGTGGTAATGAGACAAAACCCGATCCTCATACAGCCCTATGGATGTTCACTGAAGAGCATATAACCTTGCAAAAACAAATCACAGTTTAATGTTTTTGAAATTTTTTGAAAATTAATTTTTGTGAGAAAATTTGTTTGGAAAAAGTTTCTCATGTATCTATAATAGTATCTGCAGACAGAGAAAGAAAGACTGCAGAGTAGCCAACAGTTAGTGTGCTCATTATGTGGAGGCTAAATGTCTTTGCTCTGCACCAGAACGTACTCACAGATACCTGAACTTAGCTCAGAACCTGGAAACAAGGGGGACAGCAGAAAAGGTTATGGAATGTAATATATCCTTGTTCCCAACAAGAGTTTATTACACTATATGTTTCCCATAGAATAAGAACTAAAATGTACACCATTTTCTAAATGTCCTAATATCCTACTGACTCTTTTGGGAGGAGAAAACCACAATGAAACACTATACTTCTTCCACCAGTTTAAAGACAGAGATGAGGTACTAAATATGCATTTACAGTCTATGTGGTGGGAACAATTGTCTTGTGGCTCTGTATTGGCAATGGGAATAATACAGAAAAGAAGGACAAGGACAAAAGGAAAAGGAATAAAGGAGAGAAAGTGCATCAAAGCAGCGATCAGCCAATATTCTAGGCACCACTTCATTGTTGTGTGATACTATGTGAATAAGCACGCTGTCAGCTCCTCAGATCAAATCAAATAACCTTTTGCTTTGCCACTGTGAAAGGTATTCAGTAACATTGTCATGGTAATTGCCATAGTGCAGCACCATCAATTCCCACCTCATCAGGGGCTAATCTACTCGCTTGTAAATTGGGAACACGCAAATTCTAAGGTGTATAAAAGCACTTGTAGACAGGAGAGAAAGTAGTGATAGATCAAGAAGGAACACTAAGATTTTCATAGTCTTGTAAATGCTTTTTATAACAAGCAATCCGTTAGTTAATATGTCCTCTAATTCAACTAACAAAACTTCCATGTATCTTAGGACAACCATAAACAGTTTCATGATCATTCTGATTTTGAATGATGCCTTTTTTAAAGAACTTGCAGTTTCATGAGCCAGACACTTCTGATAGTTGTTCATTATAGCATAGCCTTTCAGAACAATTAGTTTAGACAATGAAACCCCATTTATCATCATCTCACATACATTAATTTCTTATATGGCCATAGACTTCTTAATATATTAATCTGATTCCAGCCAGTTTGGAGTTGCACAAACCCACAAAAAGTACAACATATCCACAGGCAGAAAGCAGCAGTAAACATAAATAACCAGGAGTAAATTTAAAACTGAAGCAGAAATCACTCAATCCATCCTGTAGTTACGAGGTTTTCCCTAATGTTATTATCCCAACCTCTTGAGCTGTTATAAAAACACACTTTGCAGAAGTGTGAGAACATGAAATTTTATTTCTAAACTTCTAGTGCTATCTGAACTGGCAGTTGGATTTTAATTCTCTACAAGACCAAATCACTTTTTAATTATGTTCTTTTTCTCCATAATATGCTCATTTCCTGATATGTATTGGCATCAGCTTAAGATGTGATTCTGCACACTCTGGGAAAATCAGATATACAATGAAAAATATGTAGCTTTTTTGTTGTAGTCATGACATTTTATGCCTGTGTGACAGATCTTTTTCTTTGTTGTTATTTCATGTTTTATATACAAGCATAGATGAAACGAGTTAAGTAGTTCAAAATCATGCCAGAAGACTTACTACTGAAGTAGAAATTCTTATAATTCCTATATGTTTTCCTGTCAATAGACAATTATGATGATATAGTCTCAGGTGTCAACAGAAAGCATAGCCGTATACTAAATCTTTTTATTCAAGATTACTGTTAACTGCATTAAGTCCAATTACACTCAAGCATGTGCTAAGTAATAAGTTTAGAAAGCATTGCTGAACTGGAAGCTTACTAAGTATATAAATTTTCAAAGAAGTTCTGTAAACTAGGAAGAAGAGAGAGGAAATGATACCCTATATTGTGTATCTAATACAGGTATTTGTAGATATCAGACTAATATTTCTGTAATAAAGATAAAAAAAGGATGCATGATGAGAAGTAAGACATATCAAAGGAATCTGAAAGGTATACCATTATATTGATTTATGTAAAAGTGTATCATCATAATAATACATAATAATAATACTTAATAAATAAATATTTATTACCTTAGTTTTTGTATTTATATCTTGGACATGTAAGTCTCTCTGCATAGGCAATGGAAACAATTAGGTAAACCTTAGATGAGATTCATCCCATCCTAAAAGAAATGTTTAAGATATATCAGATGGTGGTCTAAAAAATGTGTTACCTCTCCCTATAAATATGGCAACTCTAAGGAATAAAGAACACAAACAAGATCTAACCCAAGGGACACAAAATGAAAATTTTAAGGGTAAATTTTACCCTTAAAGGGTAAAAGGTTAGAATTCAATATTGAAAAAAAAGACTTATCAGGAGAGTTTGTACAAAAAACCCTCAGAACTGCCGTGTTTTTCACTGCATTGGTACATAACCTGGGGAATGGCCAAAATCTTTCTTCTTTTTGTACTTCCTAATTCTGGAAAACAACTTGTTTGGAATTGAAGTGACAAGTAAGCGAAGGAATCTGTCTAGACTAGTAATTATCAATAGTGTTGGTATCCTTCAAGGATGAAGGAAAGTGGTGTCCAGAGTACAGGTAAGAATGTATACTTTTCATTCCAAAATAAGGAATTACGTTGGTCAAAGAATTAGATAGTTGTTGTAGAGCCTTATTTTTCTTTAAACAAAATTCCTCAGTAGGTTTTAAGGAATTTAGATCAGTCATTAAGAGCCAATAAGTAAAATGTTATCATCAGCCAGAGCATCCCAGGACTGCTGACCAATGTTGTCTTTTCTCATCCCTTCAATAATCAAGCTTCCCATTTGCTTCCATTTGGAGGTTTGTGCCAATCCTTGTGATTTCATGCACTATTAGCTGAATTGATAGATCTTAGTGAAACCCGCAGAAACACTATAATTTTTTATGTTTTCCCTATCAAGATGTTTATGCATTTAGTTGGTAAGTTAGTTGAGAATTTAAATTAGTATTTTTAGTTTTCTAGAATTTTAATTTGGAATCCTTGTGTTTCCCATTTTCTGAAGCTATGTTAAATATACATTCAAGCTTTTCCTCTAAATTAAACTATAGTATCCTACTAAGAACATCATAAAAATATTTTTAGATTTTGCACAGTATTCTGCCTCTACATCTTTGATTTTTTTTTAATTGGAGAATATATTATTCGTAATTATCCATAATTTACACAGCGATCCCAGAGTTGGCAATAGACTTCCTTTCAGAAAACTGGTTCAGAGGTGTCCTATTTTTCTGTAACTCTCCTCCCTTGGGCTCTGATGTAATTTATGCCCTAGTTTGGTGCCACATGGCTCTGACCTTGACTCAGTTTTACTAATAGATGCTAACTTGTGAGAAAGTCTCTGGAAGGAAAATATGCAAAACAAGTAAAAGCACAGACAGAAGTACAATTGCTGAGACAGTATTAGCAACTCAAGGATTCACAAGGAGAAATACTGATGTGAAAATTTACAAAAGTCACAAGGAAAAAGTCAGAGAATGAGGAGATAGGACTTTCTCACCTGACTCTGCCTGTTTCTGCCTGGCCTGCAGACACTGATCAAGGATGGTGAACGTGTTCATGCTTAGCTAAGGAGTTTGCTAGTCCTTGTGATTTAGCATCTCTGTTGGCCAATAAATATCTTTCCACTCTTCTGTTCTGTATATTCTGTTTACAGTGTGTCCTTCAGAATGGCAAAAACCGTCTGCAGAAAATGGTTTGGAAAGGAAAGATTACAGTTACCATATAATTACTATGTATATTTTAAAATATTACAAAGGTCAAAGATATTATATCTCAGAAAAAAAATGTTTGAGTTACCTTTAGGTAGCACTTTTGCTAGCAGTGTTATCACAAATCACATGGATATAGAAATAGGGTCTCCCTCTTCCAAAAACTTCCTCCAAGTCCAAGTTGAGGCATACTACTATATTATGTTTATAAACAAAAAGGTTCAATATTTTAGTCTCATTACTGAAGTCTTATTTCCTAATGAATACTAAGGTCACTGTTCAAAATGTGATATTCTTCCACTGACATCCTATATTTTAGATCTGAATTTCAAATGATGCTGAAAGTAAGGGAGAAAATCTGGAATCCGAGAGAAACAAAACCATTGCAATAACAGGTTTGTTATATGAATGCATCCATAATTGCAAGTTAGGTCCAGATATACTTAAGGGTCTAGACCCTACAGTTTGGATGTTGAGGAAGAAAACCAACTTTCTCTTTTAAAACTATTTGTAACAATAAAATAAAAATAAAAAACACTGTACCATAATGGAGAATCAGACCATGGAAGCCGAAGTAAAATCTGGCTTATAGTTGTATCTCTTTACTAAACTATATAAACGATAAACACGACCTAATCACTTTGTACAGCCAATTATAGTTTCTCTACTAGAAGTTCTAGAGTGCACTTAATTCAAAAAATGAAAACTCTCTTGCTAAATTAAACCAATCAAAATGGAAATGAGACAGTTTTTATAATATATACATTTCCAAGGACAGACCATAAAACTGCATGTCGTTTATTCTGTCTGAGCACAGGCAATGGATATCTTACAGCTTCTCTAGGTCAGTTGGTTAATTAGAGGTGTTAAATCATTTCATAATTTTATGGTCACAAATGCATCCTTGTAGAAATGTTACCGTCATGTCCATTTCTCTCCTTTTTGCACCTGCATAAAATGCACAGCCAGCCTTGAAACCCCTGAGAACTGGTGAAGCCTGCACTCAGTAGGTACAGAGCCTCTTTCCTAAGTGATGTATTGACTATAATAATAAAGTAAAGTAATCAAACTATTTTAGGTGAGACCGTAAATAATTACTCTGAATATACAATCAGGCCTTCTAGGCCTCATGATTGGAGAAAATTACAACACCTAATTCACAAGACAACAACAGCTATCGACAACTTAAAAAAAGGTAGAAAATCACAGCTATCATTATATCACCATAAATATCAAAATGCATTTTCTTGTCTTTTCCTTTTGAATTCTTCAGAAAAGAGAATTTCTTTCTTCTGGAATGAAGAAATCTATTTACTTGGACTGGATATACATGGATTAAAAAATGATTTCCCATCCTAATCAGAAATTCAAATCCTGTGTTTATGAAGTGCCACGTGATTTCTTTCCAGGAACTGCAGCAAGGAGATAATTTTTTAAACCAAATTATTTTTTAAATAATTTGCAGCAGATGCTTTACAGTCCTTCCTATGTCTGATGAGCCTAGCAGCTTACATGAAACCACAATAACTGCTGTCTTTCAAGACTCTCTGCAGGTAAGAGTAAAATCTTTCCCCTAATTGCTAGTGATGTATGATAACACATACCGTAGTTTTTTAGGGTTTTGACACACTGAAACATAAAGTAATGACTACAGTGCACTTAAAGGGCTCTGTGCTCCCTTTTCAATAAGGTCAGGTAGTTTTCTTACTCACTTTTGTCAGCTGTGTTAACCTTCAAAAACTACTTCTGTTCAGTGGAGTTAGGACAGTTAAACCTGTAAAGGCTAATTTATTCTTTGATTTTTCTCCTGCTTCTAGGCAATTAGAATTTTGTTTTGTTTTGCTAAGCTACATCAATTTAAACTGAGCATGAGAGTGTTTATGTGACCCCTCAGAATGAAAGGTTTTCCTCTTCCAAGTACTGAGCAGCATGTAGATATTAAACTAATAATAAGGCAAAACAAATGACAAATTAGGAAAAAAACAGTATTTGAAGTGTAAACCAAGGAATTGGAACTAGCATACAAACACCTTTAGAAAAGTCCTGAGGTTTTATAAGAGCCTGAGGAGTTGTTGGATACTACCTGCATTGCCCCAATTACCTTTGCCTGGATATGTGAAATATCAAGGAGTAAAATTAGGCTTTATAGTCAGTGGAATCATACCACAGATCTCCCTTCTCCTGGAGTGACACCAGTGCTAATAGAAAGCTGGTAGGCAGTTTTGTGACTTCGTAGGGGCTGGTGCAAAATGTGCACAAAAGAAAAGAGCTGGGCTGGCAAGGGAGTAAAGTTTCAAAAGGAAATTCTGGAAATGGAAGAAAAGTTGTTGCTGTAAGTGACTGCAGTGAAAGTGGGCACGTGGTAAGGTCTACTCCTTGTGGCAGCAAGAGATCCTGTGAAACATGTGAACACACTTGTGACTCCAAAAAAACAGTAGTTAAATGACTGAAGAATAGAATAGAATAGAATAGAATAGAATAGAATAGAATAGAATAGAGTATTTCAGTTGGAAGGAACTACAATGATCATCTAGTCCAACTGCCTGACCAAAGGCTTAAACATGTTATTAAGGACATTGTCCAAATGCCTCTTAAACACTGACAGGCTTGGGGCATCGACTACCTCTCTAGGAAGCCTGTTGCAGTGTTTGACCACCCCCTAGGTAAAGAAATACTTCCTAATGTCCAGTCTAAACCTCCCCTGATGCAGCTTTGAACCATTCCCGTGAATCCTATCACTGGATACCAGGGAGAAGAGACCAGCACCTCCCTCTCCACTTCCCCTCCTCAGGAAGCTGTAGAGAGCAATGAGGTCTCCCCTCAGCCTCCTTTTCTCCAAACTAGAGAAGCCCAAAGTCTTTAGACACTCCTTATAGGACATGCCTTCCAGCCCTTTCACCAGCTTTGTTGCCCTCCTCTGGATGCATTCAAGGACCTTCATATCCTTCTTAAATTGTGGGGCCCAGAACTGCACACAGTACTCAAAGTGAGGCCACACTAATGCTAAATACAGCAGGATAATCACCTCTTTTGACCGAATAGTTATACTGTTGTTTATTCCACCCCAAGTTGCGGTTTGCCCTCTTGGCTGCCAGGCCACACTGCTGACTCATATTGAGCCTGCTGTCAACCAGCACCCCCAGAACCCTTTCTGCAGGGCTGCTTTCCAGCCACTCCTCTCCCAATTTATATTTGTGCCCAGCATTACTCCGTCCTAGGTGCAGAATCCGGCATTTCAACTTGTTAAATTTCATCCCATTAATCATAGCCCAATGCTCCAATATATCTAGATCCCTCTGCAAGGGCTCTCGTCCCTCAAAAGAGTCAACAGCACCTCCTAGTTTGGTATCATCAGCAAACTTGCTAATGGTACATTCAACTCCTGCATCCAGATCGTTGATAAAAATATTGAACAGAACTGGCCCTAGAATTGAGCCCTGAGGAACACCACTGGTGACAGGTCTGCCAGCCAGATGTAGCCCCATTCACTACAACACTTTGAGCTCTGCCCTTCAGCCAGTTCTTCACTCAGTGCACCATGAACCTGCTCATCCCACAGTTGGACAACTTGTCCAGAAGGATACTGTGAGGGACAGTATCAAAAGCCTTACTAAAATCCAGAAAGACTACATCTACCTCCTTCCCTTCATCCATTAGGCGGATGACCTTATCATAGAAGGATATCGAATTAGTTAAACAGGACATTTCCTTTGTGAACCTATACATAGGGTTGGCCCAAGGGATCCTACCCTCCACTGATAAAGAAACTCCTGTAAGGAACAGCATGAGCTTTATGATTCAAAGGAATGGATAAAAAGGAGTTTATATGCATTACAGTCACAGTACAAGTAGAGTCAATGGCTGACTGCTATTACCTGTCTTGGTGCTAGAGGTAGTATGAAGGGGCCCAATACAATTTTGTAGACGTTAGCGGAAAACAAAGATGGATTTAAGGGGGATTACCTCAGTACTATCTGGAGACTCCTCCTTCCCCAAAAACTGAGTACCACAGCAGCACCATAACATTTGTCTATCTTCCCTTTTCCAGACATCAGTTTAAGAATCGTGTTGGACGCAAAAATAAAGCTTTAGCATTTTGATCCACTGGAGATGACAAGCTGCAGATTGGCCTAATTCCTGCCTGTGGAAATACAGTAAAGAGAATGAAGTAAATGAAGTAAAGAGATTTTCAAAACCAAAACAGAATTACATGAAAAAGTAGACTGAAATCAATGTGAATGAAGACTCAGTTCTCCACTCCCAGTTTGAAATTGCTACCAGGAGGCTTTTTGAACTGATGTGAATTGGCAGTTTCCTGGATTTCAGTGTGACTGTGCTAACACTGAGATGTTACAATGTTTTAATTCATAACAAAATGGGAAGAAAATCAAGTATTTTGCTATAATGCTAATAGATATAATACATACAATATTACTACTATAATACAGTGGCACACTGCTGAGCTATGGTCAGCTTGTTTACCTCCAACACCTCAAGATGCTTTTCTGCAAAGATACCCTACAGTCAGTCAGTTCCAAATCCAGTCTGCTTTATGGGGTTGTTCCATCCCTGGTGCAACACTTCACATTTTTCTTATATGAATTTGATGATGTTTCACACAGCTCATTCTTCTAGCTTTTTGAGGTCCTTCTGAATGACAGCCCTATCCTGCAGTGAGCTGACTGCTCCCCACAGTTGGGTATCATCTACAAATTTGTTGAGGGTTAATTAGGCCCTATTGTCCAGGGCATTGATGATGATGATGATGATGATATATTTTCTTGTTCTCATTTTTTACCCCTGAGCAGCATTAAGATATTAATTTTGTTAGAAAATACATAGATAATTGCCACAATTTAGCCATGCTTTAATTCACAGAATCACAGAATCGCAGAATGGTTGAGGTTGGAAGAGCCATCTGGAAGTCACATGGTCCAACCCCTCTGGCTCAAGCAGGGCCACCTAGAGCAGGCTGCCCTGCACCTTGTCCAGATGGCTTTTCAGTATCTCCAAGGATGGAGACTCCACAGCCTCTCCGGGCAACCTCTGTCAGTGCTCAGTCACCCTCACAGTGAAAAAGTGTTTCCTGATTTTTAGACGAAACCTCCTGTGTTTCAGTTTGTGCCCATTGCCTCTGGTCCTGTCTCTGAGTACCACTGAAAAGAGCTGTCTCTCATCAGGTATTTGTACACATTGATGAGATTCCCCCTGAGCCTTCTCTTCTCTAGGCTGAACAGCCCTAGCTCTCAGCTTTTCCTCATAGGAGAGATGCTCCAGTCCCATAATCACCTTCATGGCCCTTTGTTAGACTCTCTCCAGTATGCCCATATTTCTTGTACTGGGGAGCCCAGCACTGGACACAGTACTCCTATATACAGCACAGGATACGTTTGCCACCTTTGCTGCAAGGGCACTTAGCTGGCTCATGTTCGGCTTGGACCTCTGGGAGCTAGGACTCCCAGATCCTTTTCTGCCAAGCTGATTGCCAGCTGTGCGGCCTCCAGCATATACTGGTGCAGGGGGTTGTTCCTCCCCAGGTGCAGGACTTTGCACCTCTCCTGGTTGAACTTCATGAGGTTCCTGTCAGCCCATTTCTCCAGCCTGTTGAGCTCCTTCTGAATGGTAGCATGACCCTCTGGCATATCAGCCACTCCTCCCAGTTTTGTACCATCAGCAAACCATCAGCTCTGCCCCATCATCCAGCTCATTAAGGAAGATGTTGAACAGGATTGCACTCAGTATTCACCCCTGGGCTACACTGCTAGTTACTCGCCTCCAACTAGACTTCATGCTACTAATTCTGTAGTTGGAAAAAGAATATCTGTCATCCCATTGTTTTTGAAAACAAGTATAGCACTGAATGATTTATTTTGTAAAGCACCATGCTGTTATGAAAATGTGAAACATCACAAATGCCAAGAGATGGATCAAATTAGTCAGATTTAGGTTGAAAAATAACATCATATTAACAATAAGCAAAAGAAAACACATACTGTTGCAGAAAAATGGAAGTAATTCCAGCAGACAAATAAGAAAAGACTTCAAATAAAAGTAATGAAAACTCTTCTCAGAAAGATAATTCACATGGAAGAATGCACTCCATTTGTACAACAACATACAGAAAAATAAAAGAAATAATGAATAAGCAAAAATGTTCATGGATATAGAATAGGACAGTATATTCTCTGCTATATAAAGTGTAGTTTGAGGAACTGTCACTCTCAGGGTAATATGCCAAACCAAATTTTATCACAGGTCAAAGAATGTGTATGACTGTAGAAATAAAGCTGGCAGTGATCTATGAGGAGAAAAGGGCAATGTTACTATTGAATGTGCTGAAGATCAAAAGATAGGATGCTCCTCAGCAGATGTTTTCTTCCTTTTAAATTGACAGATGTTTAAAATTGTGCAGGCTGTAAGAAAAATACCCTTTAAAAACTTTTAGCCAGAGTATCTAATTAAAATAAAGGGGAAAGGAGGGCGGGGAATATGTGTGTATGTGTAAATAGCACGTGAGATTCACTGGTATCACATGGGTGGATGTTACAGGCACCATACGTGGGAACCTGGAACTGGAAAGAAACACTTGGGTAATCAAATCCAGGCTCCTGATACTGGAGGTTGATTCTTTTAAGCCAGCATTCATGAACTTGTCAAACCCTGCTAACCTGTAAATTCAGCTTTCTGCCTCTTAAGTTTGAAAGCTATTCTTGAGCTTAATTTCTTAATTGCCTAGAAACCATTTTCCTAATTCCCCAAATTTAAACATGAGATATTATTTGCATTTTTTTTTTTTTTTTACTGTATCTGATTTTAATTTTTTTCCTTATGATTTCACCATATTTTTGGGAGACAATTATTTTATAATTGCCTACAATAGCAAGATCTTTTAAATCTTGTTACTTAAAATATTTGGTTTTAGACAAATTTCTTGTTAAGTAACTAATATTTAATCATTTTTTTTTATCATAGTCCTTAGATCATCCAGTGGTTTTTTGTACATTTTTTGATCCTTCAGCACCTTACATCATTACGAAATGTCACTACAAATTTCTTTCTCTTTGTTGCAAGGTCACATAAACCTAATCCTAAGATCAGTTTGGAGCAACTTGTCAAGAAACCTCTCTGTGAGCTAATAATTGTCACTCCAAAACTATCTATTGAATTGTCCTGTTAATTTTTTTAGGCATCTTATTTCCTTCCATTTGAATGAATCCGTATTTCCTCCAGTGTAATTAATAACTTATTGTGGGTATTAAATATCTTGTTGAAACCTAGATAAACCAATTTTTTCATTCAAACTACTGAACCTTTAGAGCCGTTTGCTGTTGGATCACCCATGCATGTTACACTTGCTCTCTACAGCTACGCTGAGTAAAGAAATGTGTGTGATAAATTCAGTGTCAGATTAAGTTATATAGCTGAGTAAGGTTGAATAACTCTGGTTCCTGAAAAGGTGCGAAAGGAACAGATTTTCCAGCAGTTGTTTATGATCAGCGATTGAGCAGTTACATCCTCAACATCTTGGAGTGTCAGTAGCAGTCAGTAGGACTTGGCTGTCACCAAACAGTCCCAGGACAACAAACCTGGGAAGTAACAATCAATGTTCAATATGCTTGAGTTAGTGAGTGAGTTAGGGATCCTATGTAATCTTCATCACAGCAAAAATTCTTCATAACTTCTCAAAGTGATAGAATATCTTACAAATAGAGGATGATACGCATATATATATATATTATTGGGAGTGTGTTTTGGCAACTACAGACTCCTGTCCTCAAGACTTTAGAATAACTTTATAAAAAAAGGTTAAAATGGAAATGTATTATAAGTGAGATGTGAGGTTGACTTGTTACCTTACTTGTTAGGTTTACTTTTCATGTTAAAATAGATGAGCCAGAGCAAACTACACCAATTTTACCACCTAAAACCAGGTTTATTTGCTTGTCATGCTAATAAAATCATTATAATCTGGAGCTAGTATCCCAGCATTACAGCCAGAAATATTTTTTTTCTTTCATTATTTTCAGTACTGTGTTGGTATTTGTATTAGTTTTCTGAAAGATGGAATGAGAAGCATGCAAAGGAACAACACTTCTCCAAAATCAAGATTCTTCATAAAAATATATAGGGTTTTAAGGAAACCTTTGCTGGGAGGATGTCTCAGTTTCTGGCTGTAAAGAGCACAGACACACCAGTACAGCCAATAATAGGTAGCTTATTAAGGCTGTTACTCAGCACATCAGCAATCCTGGTCTGTGTTTCTTTTCTGACTGATGCTGAACTGTGGCTCATGTGACTGTAGAAATCCATAGTAACAGGAGCTTTTTACTTTAGGAAACATTAACAGTTTGTGGTACAGGCAGAACTACTCTGTACTCTTAAGTACACAGTGGCAAATCTTAGTAAAGGTACAGTTACTGAACTGTGCCCACTGGTTCTTGTTAACATAACTTCAGATTCATTTTAGATCTTGACTTTAAGTGTGTCAACTTGTATTACATATAACAGGTGTATGTGGAGTTCACCGATGCAAATTTGTGAAATGCAATAAAATCAATATTTTGTTTCATTTGGGCTGCTGGTAAACAAATACTTGACAGAAATAGTTTGTGTTACCATAAGCTCAGACTACAGAAATTAAGTGAATTAGCATTTTGTTTGAACACATTGATTTTTTTGAACTATACTGAAATTTGTGAAGATGAATCGGTTTCAGCACCTATTTTATAACGTGAATTATTCCATTCCTCATAATGTATTTCCATTTACTTCAAGTTTTGTGTTTGATTTTGTTACCTCACATATTTGCAGCCTCAAAAATATCGTTTAGGGTTTTTTCAAGACATTACTGAAATGGGTAGAGATGCTTCTGTACAATCTCAAGAAATTGTGCATCCAATCATCAAACTGACAACTTTCAGGAGGCTGTATCAGATGCATTAAGACAATGAATGTTGCATCAGAGTGAATAAGCACACTGGAATTTATCTTTATAAATATAGAATGAAAAAGGAAATCCCTATAGAATAAGTTGTAATTTTGATCTAACACAAAATTTTATAACTTTTTTTCTGCCGTGACCATATACCCTACATGATGACCCATAGTTTAGACATTAACTTGTGTTTTCTTCCAGAAAAATGTGCACTGATTGTAGTAGAAGAGATTACATTTTAAGACTATCAGAATTAAACAGCTATACATACATTAGCTGAATATTAATAAGCTCTATATCTAACCTATGACTAATGGTCTAACTTTTCTGTGATTCTAAGTGATGTGCATGCAAAGACAATTTCAGACTTTGCAGTCATCTCTACAAGGATTAAAATATTTTTAAAAACAAATTTACTTCTTAGTTCTAAGAAGCATTATCCACTTATGTACAAAATTCTTGTCTGGAACTAGCATGAACTCTTGGTCTTGGCCATCTTAGTTTCTATTTTCTCCAAAAAATATTGTTCTGTATTTTTGAGGAAAAAAGCCAAGGTTTTCACTCTGTGTAAAATAATGTTCAGTCAAAGAAATGAACAGAATTTATTTGGGACTACATATACAGAGTGGGGTAATTTAGTGCCCTAATTATTAGTCAATATCTGCCTAAACATCTGTTCTATTCAGAGCTGAGCGCATAGTTCATGCCACACAAATAATAACAAGAAGTTCTGACTAGAAGAGCTGGGTGTCAAAGATGAGAGGAATTTCTTTATTAAACTCTCTTATTTGTATGATCATTTCCATGAGCGTGCCATAATATTTATCAGTATGGCTTGTCATAAAAATACCAAGGGCGGGAAAAATCTATTAACATCCATGCACAACATTTATATTTTTCTTTAACCAATTTTGACTGTATGAACACATTTTGCCAGCCTTGATTGTGTGTCATTTTTTGTTTGAATGTCACTTTCAAACTTATTTTCAATACCTGACCTTTTGGCTTGTATTGTTTTGTAAACATTAACACTACGCTAGTTACGGACTGGTGGTGTGAACATTTTTAATGCTTGCCACAAGTTTAGCAAGATGCTGTACACTAACTTTCACAGTCTTGTGAGAATTTCATGGAGTTAAAACATTTGCAAAAAAATGAAGGCAACGTGTATATTATTTGCATGCAAATTTCACAGAGAGAGCAAGAGCTCATTTACACACACACACATGAGAGAGATGTAAAGGTCTAGAGGTGAAAAGTAGTAGCAGCTGAATATCCATGTAATATCTGAAATAAATATTGGGCAAAATATTATCCTTTTATCATCTTCATAAATGGAAATGTGAACATACTAAAAAAATAGAAATATTCAAGCACAAGTTGATTTCACTAGTTGATTTCAAGTTGTTCTAAGATAGCGTCAAAATTTAAATGAAAATTTCTGGCTTCTAAGTTTAAGGGAGAGGGTTTACCATTAGTTTAGCAGAGAGCAAAGAAAGGATCTTCAGCTGCTGGTGAGTTTCAGCAAAAGAAACCTGTGGGTATTCACAGGAATTTTGTGCCAGAACAGTATTTCGTGTCTCATGAGGAGCATGCACAGACACTGCCTGCAGGCACCATTC
>NW_009219431.1:19010-21656 GCF_000690835.1 Fulmarus glacialis
CTATCTGATTTGCACAGACCAGGTAAGTACCAGTTAAGTGCTGAGACAAAAAAGTTTAAAAGATTCTTTCCCCAAAAAATGGACAGGTAAGATTCACAGAAAGAAAGTGAATGTGTCATTCGTACTTTTTAGGCCTTTTGCAAACAGTCTATATTTAAAATAATTTCAGTATAAAGTTAAACTTGTTTAACAATCAATAGAGTATTGTTAACACTTTGTGGATACATGATTGAAGTCAGTTTGCAGGATTTACTTCCATTTTAAATTACATTGACAGTAAGCTCTGAGCACCCTCCAAACTCAGGCTGGCTATTTCCAACCCCTGCAACCATCTCCCTCAAAAAAAATTACACTGGAGGAAAAGAATTTATTGAAGTATCATTACCAAATCACAAGCTTGCCAGACGTTTCATGAACAAATAGAAACTAGAAAAATCATTTGTGATATGGGCACTAAAATAATTAGCTTTCCAAGTGAAATGTTAGCAGAGTTTTGTAAAATGTACCAAGTGTCCAACTAGGCCCTGGTTACTAACACCATCTCTTTCACACTGACCATGCTCACAGGTATAACAAACATATGGATTTTGTTAGCTTGGTCAAACTATTTCTAAGGTTTTCATGATAACTTCCAAACTAGCAAACAACTAGGAAACTGAATCTCATATTTAGGCAATTTTAGTTCCAGTTTGAACAAACAGTAATTCGGTATAACTGATCCACAGATTTTGAATACTTAAAACATTAAATATTTTCAGAATTATTCTGTAAATCATACTTATTTCAATCCATTATGTATCATAGTGATATCTTTGTTCTGTATGAACTGTGTTCCCCTTTCCGCATGTGCAATGTCAGCATCAATCACCAACATCTTTAGAGATCAATGTGTACGCTAACAAAGCATCACTCTGGACACATTATAACGTATCTTCAAACACATATTTCTCAAGTCTGGCAGACAGAAGACCTTTGATGCCTGTAACAACTCTGTTTGGGTTGTTTTGATAAAGGTGGCATCTGGGCAATTTTTCTGGTACTAGTGCTGATTATGAAATCCTTTTAGCTGTTTCTCCTGGAACCAAGTTTTCACCCTTTATTTCTCTATAATACAGTACCTCAGACATCATAAGAAAACCTAGGATGCTCACTGGCTTTGGTTTTACAATTGGAATTAATCTGGCAGTAGAATTCATTGTAATTATTAATGTTATATTGGTTTTCTACTAGATTATACAGTTATTTCAGCAATTTGAAACTCTAAGGCAAACTCGTGGAGTATTCAGCAAGATATCTAAACACTTCATCTTTTCTCAGTTAGAAAACAGAGGTGTTTTGGAAATGAACATTGGTGAAAAGACCAAGGGCAGTTTGATGGTTAAACATCAACCATTTTGTCGTTAACTCACTTTCAAACGAATATAATTGAAAAGTGTACCAGTTTGCCTTGTAATTTTAAAATTCTGACAGAACTGCATAATCCTGAAACAAATGTAATATAAAGCTATTGATGATAATTATTTGCTTACTTTATTTACTCACGGACAGAAGTCCCAAGTACTTACCATATTATACAGAACACATATAGGTGTTTGCAAATATCTTCAGTTACAGAATGTACTATTTGTTAGAAATCTGACAATTCTAATCTAAGAAAGTTTTATAATTTTCTTTTCTTTTTGCCAAAGGCTAAGTGTGATGAAAGGAAATCTAAGTACCATATCTTAATTGCAATATTTGCCACTTACAAGGCCTGTCTGTATAGAACTTTCTAGTTTTAACACTACATGACTGAGAAAAACATCTGTAGAGCTGGCTGTTATTATTAGTATTCTAGAAAATAATTGCTTAATTTCAGGGCACAATATGTAAGATAATTGTGTTTGGTTTTTGCCGTTTGTGCAGTCAAGATCTGATGAACTAAGCAAAAAAAGATAAAAATCAGGGTTGTTCTGTTGAATTACTTCAAATTTTGGATTTATTATGACTAGGCAAAAGACCTGTGTGACTTCATCTACCCCAAAAGAGTAATAAGAGCTACTAATAGGCTCTCACAGTTTTTTCTTTCTGCTATCATGCTATGTATATTATATTAAAAGTAAAGAAAAGCAATTATATAAGAGCAATCATGAAGAGATTATTTTCTTCTCAGTTGAAAAACAGATTTATAATAAATGTTTAAAGGTAAATTGCGTAATTTAGATCTTACATTCTTTGTTTCTAATTAAAAGTGTATGCAGAAAGAGGCCAGCTCAGGCAAAAACATTATTTTAAAAATATACAACCATCGTCTTTGAGGAAAGAACGTTGACATTGTCATTTCATGTGTATTCAAAGGAATTACTTTCCGTTTTGAAAAAAGACAGCACTTATCCAATTACAGAAAAAGCAAGTTTTAATGTATATTTTACAGTCTACCAATGGGTTTAATACACACACATATGTATAATTTCTTTGTATATACAGCTGGGACTTTACATTTTATTTGGATCAAAATAGAAAAATGTTCTTTGTTGCTCCAGCACAAGAGCAGGTTACTGACATTTCAAAACACTTTAAGACCTAGAGATAGCACTTGAAAATTTCACTTGAGAGCCTGCCAAAGTTTCCCTTAGTTTCCCATGCCGGACCTACATTTAAAAAAAA
>NW_009219432.1:0-8554 GCF_000690835.1 Fulmarus glacialis
CCATCCTAAGGCCCCACCTCGTCGGTGGGGCTGGGGGAGAAGGAGTGCAGGCGCAGAGGGGTGCACAGGCCGCCGGGGGCCCTTCATACCGCTGGCAAAAATACGCTGAATTCCAGGGGGATGCGTGTCCCCCAGTTAAAGCACCTATTTCTGAAATGCGCTTAGTGGAAAGGACGGAGGAAGCTTAGGGCATTTTTTTTTTTTCCCCTTAAATTTTGAAATACGTTTCCAACATATTTTGCTTCCGATTTCAGACGTATTTTAATTCTTGCCCCTACTTGTGGATTTTCCTGGATATTAGCTTAAGAAACGGCATTGTTAGAGAGGGTGGAAATTTTCTTTGGAAGGAAGGTTTCCTTCACTTGTTTTTCATTGTACTTAGTGTTTTTTTGGTGTTGTTGAGAATTTTAACAGTAATACAATTATTTCAATGTTTTATTTAATTACTTTAATGCACTTGGAAATTGTTCATCAGATTGTTACTAGAAGTTATAATCAGTTAGCAAATTAAGCCTCATGTACTTCTCAGTAATAGTATGCTCTTTGTCTTCCACTCAGTGTTTAAAGTATTTTCCCCCTCTCCTCAGAAGGCTAAAAATCTGCAAGAGAGGTGTGTTAGGTCTTTGTTTTCTGTAGGTATAGTCGCATTTATCAAGCACATCAGTCAGTGTATTTGTATGTATAAAGCTAGTTTGTGGTTCAGTTGGAGGCTTTATTGAGGGATCAAAACGTAGAATATTCCTGCCAGAAACATAATGCAATTCATCACTTGTGTCAGCAAACCTTTAGGCAAGAAATGCAAATTTTGTTTTCACAGACAATCTGGTTCAAGTTAGATCGGCACAGGTAGCAAAAATAAGGTTGACCAATAACTAAGAGAATGGTTTCTTGTTCTTAGAGTTCGTAGTGGCAACTGAAAGTACAGTTTTGTTAGTGTAAGTTTAGTTTTAAGGGGAAAGGAATTTGCCTAACACTGTGAGAGTGCTCCGGACTTCGTAAGATTGTGTTTTGTGAATTCATGTATTACTTTGAGGTTTGGTACTGACATTGCCTAGCAATGACTTTCGGAAAGGAACTGCAAAGACCTGACAGCTTTGTACAGTATTATGCATACTCTCCCCTCCTTCAGATTTGCTGTATGAAGTGCAAAATCTTTTCCCAACAATATTTCCAGCCACATTTTAGAACCATAATGTAAATAGAGAGCGTTTAGATTAAAACCTGCTGTTTCTTTTTTGAACCTCTGAAGATTTTTACAATTTTGAACATGATAAATGGCTTAGGAAAATGGATGTAAGTCAGTATTTTTCCTTTTTAAAGAAGTGTTGCATTTTACAAAAGATGTGACAAGTGTACAATGGTTGATAGTGTTTCTAGAAGTGAAGTGTTGAACAATAAAAGGAACTAGGTCAAAAAAGAGAGCTGTAACTATTTTTTTTTTTCAGTAAAACAGTTTGGAAATATATGGTTTAATCAGCATTTCTTCCATAGGCAGATCATCTTCGGTGTCACTGATTAAAGCAATATCAAAAATTGCCACATTTTCACTAAGACCCAGTTTCATTGTATCTTGATCCTTTTCCGCAGCCTTACATCTGAGGTGCTTAGCCTGGATCAAAGCACTAGCAAATAGATCTCAATGAACAGTCTGGCAGGGTCCTGAATTTAAGGGCTCAGGGGAATTTGTCCTCTTGATCTTCAGTGCTGTGACTGAAGTATCTCATGAAGTTTCTGTCAATAAGACAGGGCTCATTTCCAACTTTAGTGGACCTGTAAAGCCTTTGCATGTAGTCAACCCATACGATTTTATGAATGATGACAATAAGAATGCAAAAATGTCTTTTCTCATTGTGACCATTACAAAGCTGTAATATTATTGTGGGTTTTTAGAATAGTTACTTACATAGAAAGTGAGAGAGAGTTTTCCCCTGTGTTTTACTGACATATCTGACAGGGACCCTCATAAAACAATGAAAATAATTCTTTTGTCCTCTTACTTTCATCCAACAGAAGAAAAGAAGAGAGGGGATATTCACATTAATTAAATCCTGGCATTTGGAATTCCAGGCTTAATCTCGTATATCTTGTTCAGCCAGTCTAAAATGATTTTAGTAGGGATTTTTTAATATGCTAGAAATGTAGCATTGGTCTACTTTGTCACAAATTCTAACAGCTCACTGTGTACCAGCATCTCAGTATTCAGCAACTGATTGATTTATTTTTTCTTGATTTCAGATCTGAAAACAACAGGGACATCATAACAGGATTTACTGTAATAGATGTCTCTTTAAAACAATAATTTATGACACATTGTTGAATAATAGTAAGATGTAGGATGCAGATAATTTTGTGACGCTTTCATGGCATGTATGCATTTATTTATTGTCATTCCATGAATGCCCACCTCCTGTTGCACACATTTAAGATTAATTTATGATGTACATCACACACCCAGAGGTCACTACCTGGCTGAGTAGGCTGGACATCCTTAGGCAGAAAGTCATAGGTAGTAATAACATGTCATAGCATGGCTCCATCAGAGGATTTAAACTGTTAAATCAGTGCAGGATTTGTCTAGGAAGATCAAAAATTACAAAATGGAGTCTAACAACCATACACATCTACAGGCATATTTAATATTTAGTGTGCAACAACTATTAGAGACTAAAGCAAAATTCAGAAAATCCGAAATAAATAAAACTGTTGTCCAGAATATTGAGTGAGTACAGTAACATACTTGGAAGACTTAATAGTTTTTATATCCTGCTGTTTGCAGTGGTTCTTTTATCCATGAGTCCAAGGGGACAAAGGAAGATGAGCAGTAATGGAAGAACAGGCTTTTTAATTTTACGTGACAGGTATTTTTCATTATGACTTATAAAATATTATTTAAAAACTTAAAACTGATATACTAAAATAATCTGCTACCATGCAGGTTATGAGCAGTTATGAGCAGTTTGATCTCAGTGAAAATCTAGAATGTAAAGAAAAATAATTTCACTTTAAATAACTTTTACATTAATATTGTTCATCCTAAAATGTTCATGGCCAAAATGATCATAGAAACTTTCATAAAATCAATTAGAGACATTGTGTTTCTTCTTTGTGGATCTGGTTCCCAGTTGAAGGAAATGTTTCAAAATCTCCTGTGGATTCCAGTGTGCTTCATATAATGCCCTTTTTGACTTACTTTGCTAAAAGAAAACAGTCACCCTAAACGTTTATATTCTTAGTACGTATTTGGGTCACTCTAGAACCACTCATAATAGGATGCTTTATCAGAGCCATGCAAGTTTGATGTCAAATTCTTTTTTTTTGAAGTGATGCACTGTAGAAAAAGCATTAACGATCAGAATCTCCTTTAATCAATAAGCCCTACCTTTGTTTTCAAGGATTATATGCTATTATCACTACTGATTGTACTTCAGTTTGTGCTGTATTATCATTTCCACCTGATTTACTTCAGTAAACTATGAAACTTTTTGTTTTGATGTAAAGTTTAGGCATTGGTGTGGAAGAGTAATCAGCACTTCACATGTGTACTGAATTTGTGGGATTTTGATCAACCCATAAGTGAATTTTCTGATACCTTCAAAAAGGAAAATACCCAGACAATTTCCTTCATGGTAGGAAAAGCCTATACAAATGGCTTTGCTTCCAGTTATTTAAATGCTATATTAGTAAATATACTTGGTTATATATATACGTCTGAGTGGTAATTTCTTTAGTATCACAGATTCTATCAGTATTTAGTTCAGCACTTCTCACACTAACAAGATGGCATATTACTTACTCTGTGGGAAAGGTCAACCTACTGCAGTCAAGTGTTTGCCCTGCCTTCAGCGAGATCACAAATGTACTGTATAGGATCTGAATAACAGTTTTTCTGAGCTCATTTTCTGAGCTTGCTTAAAACATTCATGGATTCAATGAAATAGTATGTTGGAAGCTGTGTTATAACCAAACTCAGGATTTTGGTTCCCCAGACTGCCATTTTTGCTTGAATTATTGTGCATTATTGCACATCAGACATTGTGGAGACCTGCTCTCAAGCTGGGGACAAATGCTGCTAGGGACCCCCACTCTAAAGAGCACAGAACATAAATAGGAACCAGTGATAAAGAATGGGAAAGGTACATAAAGGAATTAAGTGTTCAAACTGAAGTCAAACCATATCCAAATTAGGAAGAGAATTCTAACTCTCTTGCTGCTGGCTCCAGTGAACAAGTACTCGATAGTACTCAGTCCTGTACCATTGAAGATTTCAGACCAGTCATGCCTTCTTTGTTTGCCTTTCTTATATCAGTAAGCTGTGCCTTTTGTCTTCGAATACTTTTATTACAGTTTGTCTGGGTGGGCAGAGTATACAAGATGTTTACTGTATTTTAGACTTTGTCCTCTGATTTGCTTGTGCTTTTGACAAATGTGGAAGTGTTCATGTGTAGAACTGCCATTAACAGAAGTTAATGGTGATTCTGTTTACATAGTGGGATTTCAGTTATTAGGTCTCAGTGGCATTACATGGAATTATATTATGACATAATGCAAGTACTGCATTTCTTCTTATTATGCGGTGTTTTATACCTACGTATTTATATTTTATACATTTATATAATACAGTGATTATATGATCTATTACATTTAATATGTTCTCCTGTGCTCTTTTTTAAAGCAATTTATCCTCTTCCGTTCAAATCTATCCATATTGCTGTTTTGTTTAGTTTTCTATTTGCAAAAGCATGGAAAAATCTGCTTTGTGTGTTGGTATACACGGAGGAATTTTCAGAGGAGACTTTCTTTTTTTCTTCTTAGGGAATTAATTTTATGAAGTTTATTCAGTTGTGTTTTATCAAAGGATTCCAACTCAAAGTTGTTGTAGTTCTCAAATTGAAGTTTAGCTGTTCATTTATAAATATGCAGTAATTGTAATAAAACAAAGGTCACTGCAGAATTCCATTGAGCATTATTTGCATTCACTGTTAACAAGAAATATAAAATGCTCTTTAGGATAGAGAAAGTTGTACATGATATAAAGTACAAATTCACAAATTATGCATCACTGATTTATGAATATTTCAGAGTTTGAGCCCTTTCTGATGCTAGTTGAATCTCAAGAGGAAGACAGTCAAATTTTTCAAAGTCATTCTCAGTTTTGTTAATCTCTTAGAGAAGTTATAAATAAAGTTTTTGTCAGATTACTGACACATTTTTCTGATGGACTAGCCACCATCAGAATTAATAAAAACAATCTATAATAACAGTGTATGAGACCAGTGTTGTTACTTTACTCTGCAAAGGCCAAATCATTGTCCTTACTCAAGGCAAATTCCCCATGCTATCAATATAATTTGGTCTAAATGTAGATTAGATTAGAGCCCACAAAAGAGATGTGAAACAGTGATAGCATGTGTTCCTTCTACCAAAATTAAGATTCTTTTTCTCTGTAGTTTTACTTTTGAAACCATCCTTGACATTTGGTAGAGTGAAGCAGATGCACTTAAAAAAAAGTAGTTTTGTAACTGCTTGCTTCGTTTCTTTCTCTTTTAGCTGGTTAGCCTATCTCTTTATGTGCTTTACTTCAGTTTCTCGTTTTTGTTCTTCTTCATTATTTGAAGGGAAAATAAGGCATATGACATACTCAAATTAGTATTTCTTTGATGGTGCTGAAAATGGGTGCAACTGAAATTTGGAAGCAAGCTATTTTAGTTACTCGGTTCAAATTTTATTTGTATCTCCCTGAAATGGCAAAAACACAACAAAAATATAAACTTTGAATACCATCCATTTTTTGGTAGCTTGGTAGAATATTGGTAACAATGAGGAGAACAATGTGTCATCCCCTTTCGGGCAATTTTCACCGATTTGCTCTCTTTTATTCTTCAGGAGATGTAAAACACTTTGGGAGCTGACTTTGGTTCCTGTTGTTCTTCATCAGTTAGGTAGCAACAGTGTGTGTTTATAGCATGGTTTATAACTTTCAGCTGTAGCTGATAGTTGTGTGCTATTGAACAGCTTCGCTGAAGGATGATGGGAGGATGAAGGATCAAAAAAGCAATTCACCAACTCTTAGCTGTGGAAAATGATTAACAGGTCTTCCAACCTTACCACTTCTAACTAGCATTGGAAATACCTTATGTTAAGTGGGAATTTGTTAATCAGTGTCATCAACCGAGGCATGTTATCACAAGTTGTTTGTGAGAATCTGAGACCCCATTGCTGCTGAGATGGCTCTGGCTTCACTCCTTTCCCTTTGCTGAGCTATGTCACTACATCAGCCAAGCAGAAAACTATTCACCTTGGTTTTTTCAGTTGGATGATCTTGGTGTTGAGTGAGTGTGCTATGATGGCCCAGGTAAGCCTCCATCAGTACCAAACAGTGGCACAAGAAAGAACTGGAGAGGAACAGTGGTGCTGGTTCAGCCAGGTTTAGATTTGCTTAGGCGAAAAAAAAATGTCTATCAAAAAGTGGTCAACACAGGTTACCCTTGCCCGATCTTTTGCATATATTAGCAGCCAGTTACATCATATTGTGTTTCTAGGCAGCTATACCAGGTTTGGTTACAGTATTACTGGTGGATCTTTCAAAATAGAGTCCAATATACACGTTTATCCAGGGCTTCCAGCTGACCATTAGACAGTGGTGCAGATTGCTGTGAAAGTGTGCACAGAGTGCTCGGGGATGAGTCTGCAAAGCCCTTTGAGCTCATTCCTGTAGTGCAGCTAGAAAGGGCTTAAATTGCAGATTAGAAAATCAGGGAATTGAATTCATGCTATTTATTAGTTATGAGGAATAATATTGTACATGCTTCATGCAAGAACACTTTTTCCTGAAAGGGTTTCGGAAAATCTGAAGTCTGAAGATTTCATGTGGAATAATTCTTTGAATCCTAAATGGTTCACTTTTTCTTATATAGTGTTTGATTCTCTGTCTTATGAATATATTCTTTCCAGTCCCTTCTGGACTGTATGCATAGAAGATTTCAATTGTCTGCAAAGCTGGGCACTTCAGCTTGAACTATAATGAGTTATGTTTTTATCCTTGGAAGTGTTTTGTTTGTTCTGTGGCATTGGCTGGTATCTGCAGTGATTGGCACACATACAGATGCTCCGTACTGGTAGATTTGAAGGTTGATAGATGTGCTTCATACTGACAAAGGAGAGGAGGAAAAATGTTCAGCACTGCAGGTGTAGTGTGAGTACAGAGCCTAGTCCAGCTGGTCCCGTCTGCACCAAACGTCTGGGAAGTCACTAATAATATAGAGAGTATCATCAAGGTTCACTCTCCTTGGAAGGGAGGAAGGTGCCAAGGCTGGGATATTAACCGATCCCAACACCTGATAAAGTTGTGGGAGTTATGTATAGCGCAATAGGGCTTCAGCTGATTATGCTATTATTAGGGTTCATAAATACATTAGATATGAGTTTCACCTCTTGAAGCAGAATTATGATCAAAAGAAAAGTTTGATAGTTATTGTCCTGGGAGAATGTAATATACTTAAAAATAATTGGAGCCAGGTCTGGAACAGCTGTTTTCCTGTGTTGTAAATGAATGTTCAAATTATTACATACTTGTTCTCTTTAGTCCACTGAATTTTTAATTTATCCACAAAAATTGGGGCAGCTTCAAATCTGGGAAAAATCAAGAATATTCCTATGCCTTGACCAGACAGAACCTTCTGAGAAGCAGAGCCACTGAGTCCCGATTGCTCCAGGTGCTGCAGTTGTTTACAGGGTGTTCATGTCTGGGTTGGCAGTATATACACAGAAGATTATAAAAGGAGGATGCCATTATAAAAGGAAGATGCCATCTCTGGCTGTGGTTTGTGCACAGCTTGGTCAAGCAGGTGTGATCCAAGACCACCTTTTGGATTTGGCCCTACTGGCAAATAGGTGCAAGTGACTCTCAGGAGTTTGGTACTTCTCACAGCTAAGGCAATGCCCAGACCCTTATGTGCACCTTGTGCGTGTTGCTTATGGCTCTTAGACACCAGCAGGTGTGGGCTGCCCTAGGATGAACATTTTGGAGGTCCCCATTTTGGATGTAGGCCTTGGAAGTGATGATAAGGCCTGTAAATTTATTTGATTCCTTCTGTAAATACAGCTTCTGTGCATCACTTCCTGCCCTGTGGTATTGTTGTAATAGTACTGCCTTGCCTTCTGGTGATATTATGAGGATAAATATGTCAAAGTTTATAGTTTGCTCAGTAATCAGTATCATACAGGTACTTAAAATATATAGATTATGCCATCACTGCTAAATCTGAAAGATTTTTTTTTCCCCATAGTTCTGATGAAAATCAAATCCATGTTGTCTTCAGGTATTTTCTGATGTTTGAAGTGAAAGGTGATTTTTTGCAGATGAAATACATGAAGGGAATGAAGGACTCTTATGTTTATCTCCTATTCCATGCTTTTAAAGTTTTGGATAATGGATTTTTGTCCATGCGAAATCTGAAGTGTGGCAAAAAATAGATTTTAGTCTGATAACATAACGCGTACAGTAACTTTACAATAAAAGGATTTCTATCATAAATAAGACATGAAGGGGAACCGA
>NW_009219432.1:8566-8902 GCF_000690835.1 Fulmarus glacialis
ATCTAAATGTTTTTCAGACATGACTAAATTCCTGCTTTTTTGTTCACTTGTACATAGTTAATCTCATTGAATGAACAGGATTATTCATGTAAATGGGATTTAATTAAAAGCAGGTTTGCCAGTAAATACCCTCAAGTGAAGATGTGGGTAACTTAAATATATCTAATCAGTATTAGAACGGGAAACCATTATTTTATTATTAACAATATTTTCTCTAAATATTATTAAACAATTTAATTATAACAATAACTAATAATAAATTGCTATCAAGTAAACAAATATTAATAAATATTAATAATAAATTAATAAAAAATTACTATATATGGACTGTCTTAC
>NW_009219433.1:0-204 GCF_000690835.1 Fulmarus glacialis
AGGACTGGTCTGCAAACCACCGCCGCAGCAGTTCCCAACGGAGCCTTTTTATGCACGACGCTGGTGAGCAGGTTTCCTTCCTTTCTCCCGAGGCAGCCGAGCTTCCCCGAGATGGATGGCCTCACCCTGCGCTAGATACCTGCTGACTCAGGGACTTGTGCGCTAGCATTGACTGATCGGCCCGCCGCATCCCCGCCGGGGCGA
>NW_009219433.1:320-547 GCF_000690835.1 Fulmarus glacialis
GGGCTCCTTGGTGCTTTGCTCGGGGACGTCTCGGCAGGAGACGCCGCAGAGGTATTTTTAGCCACGTAATTCATAGCTACCTCCAGCCTGATTAATTTTTTTCTCCATTGGTCAATCTATCACGCGCCCTTCACTGGCTGATGGATGCGCGCTGGGAGCTGGGCGTGCTGGGAGCGGCTGATGCAAAGCCTGGGTGCCGCGTGCGTCCTTCTGCATCAGCTCCAACC
>NW_009219434.1:0-204 GCF_000690835.1 Fulmarus glacialis
GACCCCGAGGGACCCAGAGGTCCGGGACCCCCCACCTTGTACCAACCCCTCCCCCCGCACACTAATAAACTGCTCGGGGACACGGGCGTCATCGTCACCCCCCCGGGCACCCCTGCGGGTTTGGGGCCGATTCAGGGCGGTTTGGGACATCAGAGTGATGTGGGGCAGTTTGGGGCAGATCGGGGCAGTTTGGAACTAGTTTGG
>NW_009219434.1:322-684 GCF_000690835.1 Fulmarus glacialis
AGATTTTAGGCTCATTCAGGGCAGTTTAAGGCTAATTCTGGGCAGTTTGGGGCTAATTCAGGGCAGTTCAGAACAGATCAGGGCATTCTGGGGCTAATTCAGGGTGGTTTGGGACATACCGGGGGCAGTTTGGGCTAACTCAGGGTGGTTTGGGGCCGATGGGTGGGCAGCGTTGCCAAATGGCGGCCCCACGTGACGGCGGCCATTTTAGGGCTGGGGGGGCAGACACGCGTGTGTGTGTCACGGGGGACACGCATGTGTCACGGGGCCTCATGTTTCACGGGGCAGCCTCCCCTCGTTAACGCTAACGAGCACCTCGACGCCGCCCACACCTTGCTCACCCCGTAGCCTCCTTTGGGGCA
>NW_009219434.1:789-1404 GCF_000690835.1 Fulmarus glacialis
GCCGCCCCCCCCACCGTGCTCCCCCGGTAGCCTCCTTGGGGCCAAATCCAGCCGATTTAGGGTCGCTGCTCTCCTCTCCCATCCAGCCTTCGCGGCCCTGGGCACAAAAACATCCCAAAATTCAACTATTTCGCTGTTTAACCCCGTTTTCCCCCTCACTCCCCGCCAGCCAGGGGCTATTTTTAACCAACCTTACCGTATTTTTTTTTACAAATAAAGCCCCAGCACGCCGCCAGCTCTGCGGCAAAACTACCTTAGCTCCAAGTAACTTTTTAAGGGAGAATCTGTGATTTGGGAAAGCTTCGTGCTCTGAAAGGGGGGTTTAAGTATTATCGGGGCTTCAGTGACACAGGTGAATACCGACTGTAAAATCGAGCAGGTTTACAAACTGAGAAGGGGGAAAACATATAAATATTCGGGGAGATGAAGTAAACATTTTGGCAAATGGCTTCCTGCGGGAAACCGCGAGGACGCGCCATCCCCTCCCCCTTTCCCTCAGAGGGAGGACGGGACGTTCTTGGGAGGAAGCGCCATTTTGGGTCGGTGGAGCGGCTTGTTTACGAATAAAACGGGGTTTTTCGGTTAGGGAACCGCCAGGGACGAGCCCCGGCGTTA
>NW_009219435.1:0-9437 GCF_000690835.1 Fulmarus glacialis
CAGCCACAGTGCCCTGGCTCCAGAGCTGATGAAGAGCAATGCTGGTTTTGCCCCTTGGTGATGCTACGGAGGGAGGGCTGCCAGCACGGCAGGTGGTACCATTTCTTATGCTACCTACCCCATCCCTGAAGAGTGCTGTTACCTCTTCCTGCCCTTTCCTTTGAACCGAGCAATCTTCTCGGTCTTATCTAAAGAGATCAGTTCGCCCAAGGTCCTGCAGACATCACTGATGCTGCATCTTTATCAGCTCTTTTGTTTCGTTCTGCACCCCCACTCCCTGCTTTTTATGATGTCTTATAAATCCACCTTGAAGCAGCCCCTGTCTTCGTCCTGCACATTACAGCTGTCCTGCAGCACGTTCATTAATTTTTAGCACCCGCGGAGAGATGAGATGCCGGACGGGAGGATGCCGCCCCTCGTCCCACAGGCTCCGGCGCCCCGCAGTGGTGAAGTGGGACCGTGTCCCCGCCGTCCATGCGGCGCCAGACCCGTCTCTCGCAGGTGGCACTGGCATGCCAGCCTGGGCGCTCAGTGAGCCAAAGAACCAACACGTGGGAGCTGGCCCTTCTCAGAGTCCAAAACACCAAGGGTGCTTTCTTCAGGGTGGGTGCCAGGCTGGGGCAGGTCAAGCTCTGCTTTCACACGGGACGTTTTAAGAGATGCTCTGGTTTGCAGTGAAGCTCAGGACAAATTTGGAAGCTTCAGAAAAGCTGGCAAAATCGTGTTGGTGGTTTCCGCACTGCCCTAGTTATTAGCTGGCATGCATGATCTAGGTGACCTGATTTAGTTGCTCTGTGTCTTCCTGTGCAATGGGAGGGATGGTGGGTGCTGCAGAGAGTAAACGTACAGGAACCCAGGGGTGCTGCTGGGATTGTCCCCAAGCACAGCCTCTCCTTTCAGCCCGAATGGGTGCTGGCAGCCTGCTCACGTGGGCCTGGGTGCCAAGAAGGCTCTCAGTGCAGCAGTGCTAGGGACAAGCAGCAGGGAGAGGCTGGGCTGGGGACACTGTCACCCCAGCAAGGACTAGCAGCCTTTCTGGATCCTGCACCTGGTGGTGCTCACTGCATCTGTGGGGAGCACTTAGAAGACATGCGCTGGGCAGGCTCAGCCCTGCTGCCTGCTGCACGGGGTCCCTGCCTCCAGCCCACTTCCCAGGAGCTGGTCCGAGCACCATTATGTTTGTTGCAGGCAGCAGAAGGCCTACATTGCCACGCAGGGACCGCTGGCCGAGACCACAGAGGATTTCTGGCGGATGCTCTGGGAGCACAACTCCACCATCGTGGTGATGTTGACAAAGCTGCGTGAGATGGGCCGGGTACGAATCCTGCTCAGGGGAGAAGGGGGCTGTGTGGCTGCTGTCTGTGGGCACAACCTCTCAGCTCACCCCAGTCTGTCCCCAGCACCAGCCGCTCTGGGCCAGCCTCCTGCTGGCATGCCCTGTGGCTGACCCTGTGGCCCCACAGCCACAAACGCTCCCAGGGAGTGGGAGGGAGGAGCAGCAGCTTGTTGGTGCTAATGTCTTGCTGTGCTCCTCATCCACAGGAGAAGTGCCATCAGTACTGGCCTGCGGAGCGCTCTGCCCGGTACCAGTATTTCGTGGTGGACCCCATGGCAGAATACAACATGCCACAGTACATCCTCCGGGAGTTCAAGGTGACAGATGCCAGGGTGAGTGCAACGGCTGGCTCCCCAGCTCCCCTGCCTCCTGTGCCTCTGCCGCACCTCTGCCCTGCCCAGGCCAGCGAAGGGAGCATGCAGCAGCTCCTGGAGAAACCGGAAAGCAAGGTGCTGCCTTGCACTGCAGGCAGAAGGGGCTGCTGCCCCTCACCTGCTGCTCCTCTCACCACAAGTTCTTCCTTGCCAGCTGTCAGCCCCGGTGAGCAGCTCGGGGATCCCTATCAGCACCAGACCCTGCCTTGCCTGTGCTGCGCACTTGGGCAAGCATTTAATATGGGCTCCCCGGCAACTGGAGTCTCTGTGTGCAGCATCTGACC
Organism: Fulmarus glacialis; assembly: GCF_000690835.1. Taxonomy (NCBI): domain Eukaryota; kingdom Metazoa; phylum Chordata; class Aves; order Procellariiformes; family Procellariidae; genus Fulmarus; species Fulmarus glacialis. Next base: position 1,995 of record NW_009219435.1, read on the forward strand.
GAGCGCAGGACCCCTCTGTGACAGTAAATGGTGGTCCTGGGGTGGAGCTGGGCCCGAAACAGGACCAGGGCACTGACCCAACAGACCCTGCAGGGGCCCAAAGCCCTGCTCAGCTCAGCCACCCTGGGGTGAACATGGGAGAGCAGAGGCTGGCCCCAAACATGCAGCGAAAGATCTGCCTGGGCTCATCCACGGCCTGTGCACCCTCTCACGTGGCCTGGGCCAGGGGGGTCTGAGAGCAGGTCAGCAGCACCGGTGCTGAGGGGAGCGAGATAAGCCCCTCTTGCTGTCTCCTCATCCACAGTTCATGTCTAACACCCCTGTCCCTGCAGGACGGCCAGTCACGGACCATCCGCCAGTTCCAGTTCACAGACTGGCCTGAGCAGGGAGTGCCAAAGACGGGAGAGGGCTTCATCGACTTCATCGGGCAGGTGCACAAGACCAAGGAGCAGTTCGGGCAGGATGGGCCCATCACGGTGCACTGCAGGTGAGTGGATGCAGATCAGCACCCACCTCTCCCTCGGAGATGTCCCCTACCTCGCTGACCCTGGCAGCTGGCAGCCCCCCTGCACTTGGTGCCCCTCCTGCATACCACTGGCAAGAGGCAGGCAGGGACGAGGAGGCGGCAACATCCATGGGTGCCATTGGTAGCCTTTCTGCCAGGTGACTAGATCAACCCAGTGCCCTGGTGGTACTGATTTGTAGCTCCTTGGAAGAGTCCTTGGGCAGGGCAGGGTGCCAAAATAGCTTGGCCCAGAGGCAAGGCAGAATTGGTGGGCCCCATGGGGCTGAGAGGGCACTTCTGGCCAATGTCCCTGTGGCCTCTCCTGGCTCCACTGAGCATGTCCCCATGCTCCATGAGCTTGCACCACTCCTAGGAGCTCTGCAGAGCCTCGCTGGGGCTGGCAGGTCTCTAACGGCAGCTCTTGCTCCCTCCGCGCAGCGCTGGGGTCGGGCGCACAGGCGTGTTTATCACGCTTAGCATCGTGCTGGAGAGGATGCGCTACGAGGGGGTGGTGGACATGTTCCAGACGGTGAAGACCTTGCGGACGCAGCGGCCAGCCATGGTGCAGACAGAGGTGAGTGTTCCCTCCTCCCCGGGGTGGTGGGAGATCACCCGATGTCCTTGGGTCCCCGCTTCTCACGCTTCCCCCCTTGCTGCCTTGCAGGACCAGTACCAGCTGTGCTACAGAGCAGCACTGGAGTATCTCGGCAGCTTCGACCACTATGCAACGTAACTAGTGCTTTCCTCCAGTCGCGGTGGGGATGTCTAGGAGTGGAGATGGGTCCCTCTGAGCCAGAGCCGCCCATTCCTCAGTCCTTCTGTACAGATGGAGGTGCTGCCCAGGCAGCAGACCTCCACGCCAACCAGTTCTGACCACGGCATTTAGGAACTTCGCCCCAGCGCCAAACGAGGGAATCCGACTCCAAAAGCATTTCCAGTCTCTGGCTGAATTTCTGCTCATGTGCATCTCTCGCCCTCTCTCACGCGACTGCATTTCACAGCGAGGCTTTAGGTGGGTGGAATGGGATCTTTTTTTTAAACATGTAAAATAGTTACTAGTGGTTTTTATAATCTCCTCTCTCTTTATTTTTTATTTTTTGCAAGTCTTAATGTTTTGCCCAGGCAGAACTGGACCCGCCAAACCTTTGGGAGTTGGGTTTGTTTTTTTAATTTTCTTTTGCTTTTACATTTTTTACTACCCTGTGTTTATTTCAGCCCAGTCACTGCTGGTTCTGCCCATTTTAGTGCAGCTTCCTTGGTAATTTGCAGCAGCTGGCTTGTGGTTCCTGCCCGGCTCCATTCCCTGTAGGCTGCTTTTTAATCCTCTGTAGAATATGAAATTTCATGGAACTGGACCCAAGCTACCGATTATTTTTTTAGCCTTTCCCTCCCCGCCCATCATTTCCTGAGTAGGTTTGGTTTTGGGAGGGCATGTGGGGTTGCCGGAGAAGTGGTCCCCTTTGTCAGCTGGAAACCGTTCAGTCCTATTACGATGCGTGTTAAACCAATCCAGTGACCGTGTGTATTGGCAGATCCCAATATGACATGAGTTGTCGTCACCTTGTTTGTGAGAGACCCGAAATCCCAGGCTCCAGGCTTTGGAGTCTCTTTGTGTGTGTCTCGCTGGGAGGGGGGGCAGGAGAAGCAAGTGGGTCCCACGCTTCCCCGGGGAGGGGATGGAAAGAGCGAGACACAGCCCTTTTTGTTAATCCTGCGGTTCTGTGCGTGCAAGCACCATTCTGTCACCTCTCACCAGTGAAGTGCATCGGAGCATTTACAAAGGCAAGGAGCGCAAGCCCAGCAGTCCCCAGAGCGGAGCCGGGCAGGCTCTCTTTGGAAAGCAGGGTACTGCAGGAAAGGGGAGGGGAGTACACATGGCTTCAGAGGTTGGGTGTATCTATAATTTCTGCTATCCTACAAATGTTAAAAGTCACTAAAATATTGTACTTTCCGCTACTTCAGGACGTTCTAATGAACCAATGTGGCAAGACTACTGGACTTAATTTAATGGTACTATATATTAATACTCCTTATTATATCACGCTTGCACTAAAGACAGGGAGTGAGCAGCCCTCTTTCGAGTGCATTGAGTTATGAATAAAGGTGGTGGAAGGGTATCTAATTGTATTATCACATGTATTCCGAATGTTAAGAATCCAAGCTACGCTGAAATCAGCAATCCAGGGTTGGTAATGTTGGAGGACACATTCATTTTTACCTTGTGGATGCATAGTGCTGTAGGGGTCACTGTTGTATACAGTCTGTTTTCTATTTGTTAATAAAAAAAAAAATCTACAGCATCATTGCATAATTCTTGATGTTAATAAATTTGAATAATCGGGTTTCATACAACCTGGCTTTGCTGTCTGTTTCTTCAGCAATAAGCAGAGGCCATAGAGTCCCTCGGCGATGGGCATGCTCCCCAGTCTGTTGCCAGGGAAGTCCTTTCCCATGGGCACATCTGAACCACAGGCACCCTACACCTCCTACAGGGTCCCAGTGCCAGCAGGGAGCTCGGAGACCCTCTGTGACAACCCCCTTTGTGCATGCGTGTGCTCACCTCCTGCCCACCTGCAGCCGTACCAGGGTGCACCGAGAGTCCTCAGTCCCTGGCACCTCCAGGAATGGCTCCTGCCAAGCCTGTTTGGCAGCTGTGGGCCTCTCTCCACCCCCTCCTGTGGCCCTCGCTGCGTCCCCTCCACTTCCCAAAGGACGGATCATTCCCAGCAGTAGGAAGCCAGTAGCCTCTTTCTGCCCAGGCCATGCTCTGCACAAGCTATTCCAGTGGTGGCCAGGGCCTGAGACCCATCCTCCCCACCTGCTCTACTGCCAGTTACTAATCCTCAGAGGACCCGAGGATGCAGCAGGATGCAGCCCTGGGGCAATGCTGACTTCTCCTGGAAGCATGTTTACCTGCACCCCCTTCCCTGCCGGCATGCTGGCTGCAGGACCAGGCTGGGATAGCTACAGCCTTTGCTTGTGGGTTTGCAGAAAAGAGAAGGGTTGGCGGCGGTGGGGTTTGGTGGCAATATCAGTCCTGGATGAGGCTGAGACGTTGCCAGCCTCCTGGGACACTGCAGTAAAGCTGTTCTGCAGCACAGAGCACAGTTGCATATGCAAAGTTACTGCTCAGCAGTAAAACCTCCGCCTGGCCCCTAACTGCAGAGCAGCACGCGAGTATGTTCAGGTGTGAAACCCCCGCCAAGGCATGCAGCTGTGCCCGCTCTGCGTGGGCAGGCCAGCCCCAGCCCTGCCTACATATGAACTGCAAGCCCCCAGGTCAGTGCTGGCTCCTGGAGAGCAGCACCTGCAAACAGCACAAGCGTGCAAGGGAAAGGCCAGCACAAGGGGCAGAACCACATGGGCCAGGGCCCCACAGCCTGTCCATCCTTCCTGAGGAAGCCAAATCTGCTCTGGCCAGCATGTGCACGATGGGTGGGGGCGTGTGGCAGACAGACTGATGAGCTTTTCCCTGACGTGACTATGGGCATCTTGTTACTGACTCCTCGCCGACTTTGCTGGAGCTCAGCCACACGTGGTGTCTCCTGCCAGGCCATACTGGCGCCTGAGCAGGTGCCAAATGCAAAATAGTGTTTCCCCCTCACCCAGTTGGTTCCTACCCCAGTGCTTCGCCCCTGGGGGGACCTGAGGCTGGTGGAGCGTTTCCCTGGCTCTGCTGTTGGGCAGCTCCACCAGGATGCAGATCTGAAGGCAAAGCAAGCTCCTGTCCTTGCAAGGCAGCACACGTGCACAGGCGTGTGCATACGCACATGCCAGCACCGCTGGCATTGGGACGCTTTGCTTTGCATTGCTGCCAGGGCCCAGAATGGCAGGGCTACGCAGCCAAGCGTGCACCTGCTCGTACAAGGGTGCATTTGGGGAGTAAGGACGCCATGCTAACCATCGTGCTTTAGGAAGCCAGCCAGCTGGGAAGCGGGCAGCAAGCACCTGCCTGCGCTGCAGCAAGAATGCTTTGGCTGTGCTGCTAAACTACAGCTGGTGACGATGCTTTCGCCACACGGATGTGCCGCTCACTGAGCACTCATCAGGCACTGCCACATGCCAAGCACGAACCTGTAGTCTGTGTGTGGCTTCGAATGCAGTGATTTGCTCTCACCGAAAACAGCAGTTGTCAGAACACTTGTATATATGCACAAGCACAAGCACACGTACATGTGCCTTCTTTCTCCTTGTCCGAGAACATCTGGGACTTCCCTCCCCATTTGATGTCGTATTCTTAGCCCAAACCCTTTACAACCAACCCAGGAAAAAACATGAGGGAACAAACACTCCCAATTGACCGTCTCTGCAGGCTCCACTTCTCTGCCTGCCATGTGTGAGGCACAGAGTGACCTTTCTGGGTGGTCGGTGAGCTTACCTGCGGGCTGAGTAGAAACAGGAGGAGGGAGAGAGAGAACAAGCGTCTCAGCATGGACTGCACTGGGAACAACATGACAGAGCCCGGGCCTCTGCAGCAAGGCTATTGCTGGGTAGGCACTGTGTAGGCACACTTACATGGCAGAGGTGAAGCCATGTGGCCAAAGCCTCGTGCTGGCCTTACAGGGCCAAGAAAGGCTCAGCACACAGAGAGGGCCAGGAGGTCCCCAAAGTGTGAGGACATGCCACCTTGGCAAGGAGATGGGCCCCAAGAGGACAGCCAGGTCAGAGAGCGGCAAAGGCAACTGCTGCCTGTGGGGAAAGTCCCATTCCCCCGTCCTCCTCACACAAAGCCAACACTGCTCGCCTAAAGCCAGCTCGCCCCAAAGGGGATGGAGTCATACCAGTTTAAAAGTGCTTATTCCTTTAACATGTATTGCCAGTTATCTCTGCACATCCCACAAAATAAAAGGGGAACAAAAAAAAAAAAGACCAACCACATAGAATGGACACAGGGAGGCTAACCCGGTCTGCCCTCAGAGCCAGCGCCGTGGCTTGTGCCGTGCCCCACGCAGAGCCACACTGCCTCTTCCCAGGGCCTGGCATTGCCGTGCCTGGGCAGGGTTGCTCAGCTTTCCCTGGCCAGAAAGGATTTATCTTAGCTGGCATTTTTTTGCCCCATATTCTTTGGTATCAGTTTGAGGCTACTCCTTCCCTCTGGTATCAGCCTGGCTTCACAGTGCCACACTGTGCTCCAGATCTGGAGTGAACGGTCCCCAGATGGTGCCGTAAGGAGGCGTTTGGCCTCTTTCCTTTGGTGTCTCTCTGACAGACCAAACATATTCGCACTGAGCAATGGAGCTGGGTAGTTACTGCTGGCTTTTTTTTCTTCCTAGCAAAAATTTTCCATTCCTTAATTGTACCAGGTAGCCTTCATGCAGCCTCAGATAAGCAGCTTTGTAAAGGGCACAGTTTGGCAGGTGGGACAGCAGCTAAATGGCAGCTAGTCAAAGGTGAATTCCTGGGCACTGAGCTGCTCTTCTGCTCTTTCTGGTTTTAATTTTTTATTCATTTCATTGATACCTGTAGCAAGAGAGCAGTGTAGGCCCTGCCTAGGCTTGGCTTGCCTCCTAGTGATGCTAAATAACATACTGCCCAAGCACCTGCCCTTTGGGATGCCATTGCTTTAAATTTTGTTTTCAAGGGCAAAATAGTTGTTAAATAAGGAAAAGAAACAGCTGCACCACTGAACAAATCTGAGCTTACTCTGCGCAGTAGCTTGGCAACTCCTTCCCCCACAGTCCTGGCTCTTCTTGTTCTCAGCAACGTTGCCGTTTTCATTTGTAAAGTTTCCGACTTAAAAGTGACTTTTTTTTTTCCCCTCCCTTTTTTGCCTGTTCTGACCTGGTTCATTTCTGAGAGCAGGAAAAATTCTGATCCCTCCAATTAAAAGCTCATTGTTGCCCTTTTGACAGTTTTAATAAGTAATCTCAGTCCACAGTAACAATTACATGTCATCAAGCTTTCCTGCCTACACATTTCTGCTCATGGCAACATTTTACCACTTGTCATCATAAAAAGACTGGCTCGTGTCTCCTGATACTAGAAAGTTGGTCTTTCTTGACTAATGGATAGCAAGTGCAGCTGCCAGGCCACCAGAAACGCGAGAAACGCAGAGCTCATCTCAAAACCGTTACCTGGCAGTTGCCTGTGTTGGTACCTCCATCTGTAGGAAGCTAAATGTTGCGCCTGCTGTGATTTTAATCCACTTTGGGGTTCTGGTCTGCATACCTGGCAATTCGGGGTCTGAGCAGGTCAGAGAGGCAGCAGACCACAGAAAATCTGTGTTGGAGTGGTGCTTTGGTAAGACTCTCAGAGCTGCTACGTGCCCATAGTGTGACACCGAAGGAAATGTGTACCAGGAGAAAACATACAGGGACCGAGTGTGGTCTCTGAAGACGGTTACGAGCTCTTCCAGGTAGGTTGTGTTTACTTTCAAGGTTGCCTGTTGGCACTTATGCATTCAAAAAGCATTTAGCACAACAATCTGTGAAAATTGCAGCCAGCCCCATCCAAGGGGGGTCAGTATCCCTAGACAGGATCTGTCAAGCATTCAGCCTTTTCCACACTTGAAAGCTTTTGCTGCTAAAGCTATACTGTCAGCTTCCAATCCTCAACACAACGGCGGTGGATTATCGATGACATATACTGGCCACGGGGGCACTTTTCCACGTTTCTAGCTGACTGATCTGTGCTGGTGAACTCCCTCGCGTGGGCCAGGCCTGGCGCCGGTCCATCCCCAGGTTGCATATGCTGCCAAAAGTTTGTATACTATCAAATTCTACTTTGGCTTTGCTTGCACACAGAAATTGTAGGAGTATAATTAGCTTGGTTAATACGTTCACTTGGCACATGCCTATCGTGTGTCACCATTCAGCGCCCGAAACCCATTAGCTCGCTACAGCGCTCATTTACACAGGATTAATACCCAGCGCTTCCGACTCTGCGCTAAGCGCGCCTGCACCGGCCAGGTGCCCCGCGGGCGGCGTGAAGGCCCCCGG
>NW_009219436.1:0-3735 GCF_000690835.1 Fulmarus glacialis
TCCCCCCCCCTTTTTATTTTTAAAGCTTTCAAAAATATGTAAGAGGCAATAAATTTTGTATAGCAACTGTTCTCATAAATCTTGCAAGAAGACATAGTTTAGTCTGATGTCCGATTTAACTTTCCTGGGGCAGGAATCTGAAGATGGTAAGATTTGTTTTGTGAAGATCCATGCCCCGTGGGAGGTTCTGATCACGTATGCAGAAGTGCTGAACATTAAAGTTCCCATCAAGGAAAATGACATTCCCTCAACGGTGGAGAACCCCCTGGACTGCATGCTTGCACCGCTCAGGCTTCCCGAGAAGGTGATGCACCCTGAACCGGATTATTTCACGGCCCCATTCAGCAAGGAGAAGCAGGAGCTGTACCTCATTAATGACGAGAGCACTTTCTTCTCGCCATCCATGAGAAACAGAATAGTACGTATGTGAATTTGTCTACTTTTATTTACATGTAAATTTACGCGGTCCCGTAGGAATATTCATGCAAGGAAGGAGTATGTAAACTGCGATATCTGTGGATAAATATGAGGAAACCTAAATGCCTGTGCATCTTTCTTACAAATCTGGAATAGTATTTGTTGGAATGGATCTTCTAGATGTCTACAAGGCAAGCGTGCCCTCAACGGTCTCATACAGGGTAGAGCCTTCTGGAGAAACAATTCTTGCTTTTGCGTATTATTCCTGCAGATTATACACAGTGCACGACAATTAAAGGTTGTGTTAAGTGGCCATTCTGTTAAATGGCCTTAAAGCAGGAAAGGTCTGAAATCCTTGTGTTTGAATCTCAGGTTAATTATATTCTTACACGTTGCCCGTATGGAACAGAAGAAGGGAAGAAAAAATTTGGGATTAAGAGACTGCTAAATAATGGTACCTATTCAGCTGCATATCCTCTTCATGATGTAAGTATTTTAGCTTTCTGCTCCCTTGAGCATTTCCCAGTGTTTTTACTCTTTTACCTACTGTGACATTTGCTGTTTTCAGCAGAAATGAAAATGCACTCAAACCCTTCCATTTGTCCCAGTAATTGATTCTGTTTTATAATACACAAGACATATCTGCCAGCCCTACTATTTGGCTTTTATGTGCTGAAATGTTTCTTCCTGTGCATGTATACAGGAGCTAAGTTTTTAGGATATACTTGTGTGTGAGTCACATAATGTGTAAGAGACTTATTCCATAGTATATTCCTATAGTGTTTATGATACAGATTATGCGGTAGTACATTAGAAAGATTATAACAAGGAATGAATACCTACTGTAGATGCATACATTCAGCAGTGTGTGTGTATAGGGTGTGTACGTACATACACTGTAGTTATATAAACACTTTGGGGTGATACCATGTTGGGATTGAAGTCAGATGAGTTGCATGAGCCCTACAGTTCAGTGTGGGGTGGTCACTTGTCCATCTCCTAGTGAGCTTTGGTGAGCAACTGCAAATACTGGAAGTATGGTCAGGATGGTAAATACTGGTGCTTATTTTTGCGGTAGGGTCAATTTTTAATACAACCTATGTGGATTTAGCCCTGAAATCCCTTGGAGAAAACGAGAGAGACGGGTTATTGTATTTTCGGTTTTTAATTTCTTTTTTTTTCCTTCTGAATGTTGTGTTTAATTCGTTGCTTAAATCTTAAATTCTCTCCTTGTTTTTGATTATTATTTGATATTTGTCACAATGCCTTAGTGAACTTAAATTGCTTATTTATATCTGTGAATTCTACCACAAGATATTTTTAAATACTTTATATAGATTTATATGTTTTAATGGTTTTAAATATTTTTTCCTCCCTTACAAAATGAAAAGAAGCGGATGAATGGACATTCTATAGGTTTTCAGAGGGAAAATTTAGCTGATCAGAGTCTAGGCTGTAGAAGGCTAGTCTAGGCTGGGAAGTACTTCATACTGTTGGGACTACCAAAAACACAGATAATAAAAAGCAGTTGTACAAGAATCTTTTCTATACAAGTACAACCAATCTTAAATGCTAAGGGATTGTATGACAAAATTCCAAAATCATGAGATAGACTTACAAATCCTTGTCTAAAAAATAACTATTTAATCTTTTAAAATATTTTAAAAATGCAAACTTTAGATTGCTTAAACTTCTTGGTTTCAATTTAGAAACCAATTTTCATGTTTTTCCTTGTGATTGAGAAAAAAAGGAAAACCAAGATCACAAACAATGTTTGACATAGCCAAAGGCAGAGTTCTACAACACAAAATAAAATTACAAGAGCTGTGAGAAACTGCAGTTATTTTGTGCTGTTTAATTTCTAGGAAACTGATGAAGTTCCAAAATTTTCTTAGTATTTGACATGATAGTGATGAATACCACTGAAGTTAACTAGTGTCAGAATTTCATTTTGCATATCCTTGCATTACAGCTTGAGAAACCACAGCACGGAGTACATTATAGTGCTATGGCTGGAGGCAGGAAACAACTTTAATTTATATCCCCTAGTTTACATCTCTTGGTGAAATGCTTTTGGCTGTGCAATTTACAATGAGAGCCTGATTCAGAAGTACAGAGAGCAGGATTTAAATTTGCATTATTTTTAATGAAGCAGGAGTAAAATGGTGGGTTTCTGCTTTAGGGAAGCTTGAACTTCTGCAGTTGCATATGCTGCACCAGTATAAAGGAACAATCCATTCACTGCAGTACTCTACCAGTGCAAATGAATATGTTGTACCAGCATAACACTGGTGTAATGTAACATGATGTGGTTACAGTACAGGTTGACTTAATGTCTAAGATTGATAAATGTTATCTTAAAACATACATAAAAAGGTTCTACTTAAATCAAGTGGTGAAGTAGAGTGCTAAGTTTGAATTTCAAATTAGTTTAATTGGCATAATCTTAAGAGGCATGCATCATCATCGTCAATGTTCATTTCTTTTAATGTAGTATTTGAGTCTGTCGATGAGGTGTTTTGCCTTTGCTCTGATTTGCTCACAGTGCCAGTACTGGAAAAAGGCAAATGATCCAAACTGTGACAATGAGAGATACACGCTGTACATGGAGTGGGCCCGTTTCTTGCGGTTCTACAAAGAACAGCCTTTGGACCTCATCAGGTAAAATACTGCCTGTGTTTTGTTACATTTACTTGGTTTTCACTGTAATACAAGCATGTGTTCATTTGTAGCTTGATCCTGCTAGGAAATTTTTACTACTTTTGAGATCCGATGAGAATTGGATACTTAATTGGGCACTAGGTCCTTGGAGGACACGGCACAGGTTTTTACTAGCAACTAGAAAAATGCTTTATCTCAAATCGAGCCTCTTTCAATCTAGCCAGTGCTCCCGGGGTCAGGTATCTTACAGATAATTCAGCTGTATTGAATACATACAAAGAATACCTTGCATTTTGTAATCAGTATCTGCCACAATTTTTAAAGATTGATTTGAAATTTTGAAATTTCAACAGAGACTTGAAAAAACACTGATAAAATCAGTTTCTGAAGCTTGACTCTTAATTCAGTACTAAACCCAAATTTAAACTAACCTTACCCAAGATCTCTTTGATTCAGTTCGTATGATGTATAAAAACCATTACTTTATTCACAGGTTACAGTTACTCCATTTGTAACACAACCAGTTATATTTCTGTGAATTACCCACTCATTATAACCATATAATCAGAACTGTTGTGCCCAGTTTCATTTGTATAACTCCTTGGAAAATCAAAAAAGTAAATCTTCATTTACATTATCCTGTGGGAAGGGGAAAGA
>NW_009219436.1:3748-34351 GCF_000690835.1 Fulmarus glacialis
AGCTTCTTCTAGGAGAGAAAAAAGCGACAAAAGAGGCTATCTATTTTGTTCATTCAGCTTGTGTAACTCCTCACAGCTAGATTCAAATCCCATTTTTCCAGTGTACATCAATGCATTTACTCTTCTGTTAAATGAGAATTTTGCTAAGTGTTTCATTTTGACTCTGGCCAGTTTGCTCTATTGCAGTTTTAAGCTTTGCTTTGTATTCCTATTAATCGCATTTTTTTGTATTCAGGAAGTACTATGGTGAGAAGATTGGAATCTATTTTGCCTGGCTGGGATTTTACACTGAGATGTTATTCCTTGCAGCAGTTGTTGGCTTAATCTGTTTTCTTTACGGCTTGTTTACAATGGATGAAAATATGAGCAGGTGAGTGTAATGCTGAAAATCTCCTGGGCTTATAATGGGAAAAGCTAAGCAACGTGAAAATGTTGTTCTTGCAAAAAAACAGGTAACAAGCTTTTAAAGCTTGTCAGAGCAGACAAATTTGTTCTTTGGCTATCTTTATTGACAGAAATGGTGGTGGACTTGTGACTATTAATTAGTAAGACTCAATTTGTACGTGAAGAGCAATATTTTATTGCCGTTTGGCTATAGCTTTTTATATTGGAGTACCTGCAATACATAAAGTCCTAAGAGTACCACTGACATCTCAAAATTGTTTGTTTCAAGTGTTTGTTGTTGCCTTAAGCTTTTCTATTTTAATCTGTCTTGCAGAGTAGTCCATTGACCTTTTTGTGTAGGTCATCATTTGTACCAAAAGCATGAGTACAGGACAGATCAGCAGTGCTCTCCCATCAAAGAGGGATCCAGTACGTTGGAAGCCAGAGTTTGCTTCTTTTTAAATAAGCATTGTATTTGCTTCTTCAAGGGTCCCAAGATTTATTGTATGCAGGGATTTTGGGGGCGGGGAGGGGGTTGGAGTGGATGGGTGGGGAGAGGAAAAGAGGGCTGACATTTCATTGCTCACTGTTTTTTACAAGAAGGCTTCCAGAAAATTTTGAGTTTTAACCATGAAAGATGAATAACAGGTTAAAATTCTCATCCATTCTATTGAATTATGTCATTTTGAGACTTACATTTTAGCTAAGTTCAGAATTCACCTGGGAATACTGCTATACATGTTCAGATTTCTCTGGATACTGAAGGACTATCATAGGATTGTAAACTTTACCCACTGTAGTAGTTAAACTGAAGTAGCAAATTTTGCTGTAGATAGCAAAGTGAATTAATACTCTGCTTTTAGAAAAGGTGTTTTGAACATGTTACTAACCTGATGAGAAATAACATGGTTTATATCTCACCTGAAAGCAGTGCATGTGCAGTACAGCTCCTTACAGACTTCTGATTCATTACTGACAGAATCAGAAAGCCCATACCAAGTGAATTGCTAGTCCTTCTCCTTGTAGCAGCTGCTACATTTCTTGGCTTGCCCTGACCAACTACAGGTTAACACCGGTGAATGTGACAAGACTTGGCATCTTCTCTGTGAAGCTGCAGATGTTGAGCTTTGAACAAATGAAGCTCTTAATTTTTTTTTTTTTTTTTTTTAAGAAATTTCATATAGCAGCTCTTAAGATGCTATGAAAACAGATACTGTACAATATTTTCTCCTCAGCAAAGAAATCTGTGACCCTGCAATTGGGGGAGAGATCATCATGTGCCCTCTTTGTGACCGAGAGTGTGAGTACTGGAGACTAAACACCACCTGTGTGTCCTCAGAGGTCTGTAACTGGTTCTCCAGCCACTTGTCATTTTTGTTCATACTGAAAAGTGTTTTGGTACTGACCTGTTCCTGTGTATTCTGTTGCAGTATTCCCATTTGTTTGACAACGTGGCAACTCTCTTTTTTGCCATTTTCATGGGCATATGGGGTGAGTACATTTGATAAGTTTTATGTCAAGCAATAAGGAGATCTTGGCCAAACTGCTGAGGGACACTGGAAGTGGGAAGAAAAGGAATAATGGCTTTGCTTTAATGTCCTGCCTCAGATGCAAAAGTGATGAAAGAGTAAAAATAATTTAAAGTTACAGAGGGATTGGACTTAAACAAAACCAAACAAAATCCAGCAGATATCTAGGATATCACAAGCATTGCATACTCTAACTGCTACCATTTGTTTCTTTCCTTAGTAACCTAAGACAGAGTGCTGCAACCTTATGCAGTCCTTGTTAGAGTCCTCTCTGCTGAGCCCTGCACATTACCAGTGTCCTTGTGAGGGAGTAGAGAGCTTTTGTGTCCTTTGAGTGGGTGGTGGTCCAGCACTACCACTTCATTAGCAGCACTTTTAGGATGAGAATCAGTTGGCTTCCACTCCAGTGAAGTTCATACATTATAGTATGTTTTGATGATGCAGAAATAGGTGGATTTCCTGACTCTGTAAGATGGTTTCACACCAAGTGATACTTTTTCAGACTTTAAGATCGAATTGTTTTGAATACATGTTCTTTTCTTAAACTCTGTGAAGATTTACAGAGGCAGGATAGTGTAGTTATTGTTTCTTCTTTCCTTAAATACCTTGTCTCCTGTTTCATACTGTTTGTATGAAATATCATAATTAAATCTTTGATTTGAATATCGATATTTCATTAACACACAAAGATCTCTGTGTGCTATTTGTGTATTTGTTATTGAAGGACGTAGCCACTAACGTTTTCGTAGAGAATTCTCAAAAAAAAATCGAATAAGATGATGTTGTATAGCTGTTTTCCTAAACTTTTCTTGGTTTTAAACACTAGCTTTTGAGTGACATGGATTAGTCATTCAGGCAGTACCAGCAAAAGATCTTAGAACTGCAGAAGATAAGCTTTCCTGTGTTTCTGTAAACCGTAAAGCCTCTCCACTTCAAATACGAACAATCAGATTACCAAAGGTTTACATTTTAAAGTAGTTTATAGAGGGCTTTTAAAATGTTATATAACATCATAACTTTTATAGTTGTTTAATTTATATATGAAATCAGTTCCCTCTAGTGTCTTAAAAATTCCTTAAGCCAACCTCACTCTTGATCATATGAAAAGCATCAGACATTCACTGTTAATGACCATGATATCAAATAATCATCAAAAAGCAATAGAAATCTTTGAACACGCTACTTGAAAACAGTTCTGTTTATGTGTAATAGTTGTTCATGTGTTACAGGTTTATACACAAGCAGTTAGTTGAATTATCCTGTTCCTTTGTTAATTCTGTATTGCTATTTGCGTATGAAAAGTAGTTAAACAGTAATTGAACATGGTTGTCATAACCATGGAAATACCCGTATCCTGTCTTGGCATCTTCCTTGTCATCCACTTCTGGAATTCAATTAGCTAATGAATTGCTTAATCCATATTATGGTCTTAGCTGTGAACTTTAATAGGTAGTCAATAAAAATAGATGGGTCACACTGTGAGGATAAATAATAGACCGCAGAATAGAAGCCAGTGCAGAAGTGAGTTTAACTTGGTTCATGAACTTGTTCTCTTTTCCCTTAACTGTATTTTAACACTTCCAAATTGCAGTTACACTTTTCTTGGAGTTTTGGAAGAGGCGGCAAGCTGGACTGAAATATGAGTGGGATTTGGTTGATTTTGAAGAGGAACAGCAACAACTCCAGCTGAGGCCTGAGTACGAAGCAAAATGTACCCAAAAGAAGAAGAATCCTGTAACTCAGGTAAAGAGCCTGCTGGGTTGACATGCATGCAAATTCAGTTGTGTGCTGAAAGATACTTTGATAAGGTGTGAATTCTGCCTCAGGAACAAGTCTGTATCTCATGGCTAGGTAAAGATTTGTGTGACACACATAAGCAATGCCACATTTATATTGGAGCAGGGCAGGCCCTCAGCTATTACATCTCCACAGGGCAGTATTTACTGTAGCAGTGAGTTTGGCTTAAATATGTAGAACGCGATGCTAACCATGCCCTCACTGAACACAATAGATTGCATCGAATATCAAAGCAGAATTTGGTAACACATTGTTTTCTCACTGAAGGCATCCACTTGATGAGAGCTGAGGTTTGCGCTCCGATTGACTAGTATCAGAGATAAACACTTTAACTGCCGAAAGCAGCGTAGCTGTGTTAGCGTCGATAAATTAAGGAGTTGATAGCCTGGCCTTTCAAGGGTCTGCTGACCCTGGTGCAGGGCCATTGCAGTGTGGCTGTCCTGCTTTCCAGTCTGAAGGTACCAGTAACTGAGGGCACTCAGCACTTCAGCCACCTCTTGCACATGACAGGCATGCCCCATCTCTTGGACCGTGGCTCTCTTCCTGCAGATGTCTTTTGTTATCTAGGCTTTTGACACAGAATAAATGAGAACGTGGCGGGGGTTGCCTCTGGAGTGTGCATAACTTTCATTAATTATCCTCTATGGATTTTAATTTCCATAGGAAACTGATATATTAAATCAGGAATACAAACAGAAAGTTTATAGCTTTCACTTGGCTAACACCATCTTTACACTGTCCTTCACGTTTCAACGTGGCAGTCTCTGAAATCTTCTTGCCTTTAAAAGCACTCTTTCTCATCCCTGCACAACATATGAAGGAGCAGTCTTGATCTAAAGATACAAAAGTGGGACTAGCTGTGGTTTTGTTTCTGATATACAACCACTTTGGGAACGCTAGACAGATGAAGGTTGCTGAAGCCCTTTGTCTAAAATCTAATTGAGATACAATTAACCACACTATTTAACTCTGTTAAATGCTCTATGTAAATACCTACTAGATGTTAATTGTCTTCATTTAAATTTAATTTAGGTAGGAGTTATTTGACAAATTTAGGGATAGGATGGTTGCATTCCAACACAACATCTACCACCTCAATTTGACATATTTTTAGATCATCGTTCCTCCTCCTAGGATTATATGTAAATAACTTATTTTCACTAGTCATAAGTAGACATAGATAACACAGTCTTCAGAAAAGAAATAGCAGCTTAGCCAGAACATGGGAAGCATCATTGTTTTATGAACAGTAGCCCTGTCTTTTCAGCGTTTCTCTCCCCAATTATTAGAAAATATATACACTAATCTTATTTCTCATGAGAGACAGTTTTTCTGTCTCTCCTTCCCCTTCTGCACATGCAGCGTTAATGCTGCTGTTCTTACAACTGTACCTTGTATGCTGTAGTCACGCACAGATCTTTGATAACCATGCACTGTTATTTTGAGTGTAGCTCTGCCGAGGTATTGATTTCTACATGCTCAGGAAAACAGTTTCAGGTAAATCAATTTTTGATTAGGTTGATTAGGTAGTTCAGCTAATTGAAAACAGATGCCTGCCTGTTGCGTGTTATTTGCTAGTTTGCATCCCTGTGTATGCTCAGGCTCAAAACCTCCACTTTCTTACATGGCTGCACAGTGACCAAAACCAGCTGAACCACTGTGGTTCTGCTGCAGCTGAAGGAAAGCGCAGGGGCAGATCACACAGGCGGTTCACGGCCCTTGTGTGCTTGAAGTGACGGGCTGCAGCAGAGGGTAGTCGTGTGAGGACAGGGAATAATGGGCTGACTCGTAGGCAGCGTGGACCAAAACCCGTAGTCTGGCGAGGTGAGTCAGCCGCAGCAGGTTACAGACAAAGATGGCATGGGTGAGGTGCATTTGTAGACCTGTCCTGATTGTTCTCTCTCTCAATTCATGCAGATTTCTTAGGTAAGATGGTTTATTTGGACTTAATTTTGGAAATAGAAGTTGGACCATAATATATTTTTCTTATCTCAGAGTGAGATACTGCACTGTTCTGTGCTTCCTAAGTATGCATTAACAATTACCATAAAAATTCAATGACTGTACAATCCTTTATTTTATGACACATCAATTTATTACCTTGGTGGATTTTCTGAAGCTTTTGTGTGGCAGGGTTTAGCAGTGATCCCTAGCAATACCCAGTTATAGCAAACCATACAGATTAGCCACGCTGTGGTGTAATTTCCTTTCATTAGATAACGTGCAATACTGAACACGTGAAAGGACAGTGATTTCAAATAAGTTAATTCTGCACGGTGATAAGATAATATGGATACAGGTCACTGAGTTTCTTGCATCCCAAGAGTGGCTTTGCTTTGCTGAGAAAATTGTTTCCTCATTATTCCTGGCCATGATTCAAAGTTTTAGGTGCACTGAAACAGAAATTGCCCATCTTGAGGCTTTAATTAACACTTCATTTGGTCATGATGCTAAACTATTTAGCTAGATCAGAGCTAAAATCTGGTTTTGCTGATTACAGTAGAATATTAATTTACATAAATAATGAAGCATTCCATTCAGACTTAGGTTCTGTCATTGCACATTATTGCCTACATTGTGTTCTAAAGTAGAAAACTTATTGAATAGCCTAGAATGTGCGAAACATTTGTTCTTTGTATAGAATATACATATTATTTATTGATACATAATAGGTATAAAATGTTATGAGCCTGTGTAAAGCCACCTGGTATCTATGCTTGTATCTCCTCTTCAGCTGTTTTTTTATCATTCTGTTAATAGAGCCTTTAACTGTTATCATGATCAAACAACTTGTGACTCGAGACTACAGTATTGATAATTGTGTTTAGTAAGTATACTTAAGCAGATCCAGGCAGTATATCTCTCCTGAGAGAATAGCACATTACACTTCAAACAAAATCACATTGCTATGAGCATGCGGATTGACTGAAGAATGTTGCCATCAAGAAGCAACGCTTGTAAAACAACTGCTACTGCTTGGTTGTGTCAGGGAGGAGTGTGCAGCTCAGTTGCCACCGTTGTGTTCAGCGTAATTACACCGCATTATGCCAGTGTGTTCAGCACATTCTGGGCTTTTGTGCAACAGAAAATAAACTCCCTTTAACAACATTTTACACGTTCAGTATCTTCTGTTGTCAAAACAAGCATTTCCTGGTTCAGTATACTTATTGATAATATACTTAATATTGTTCTCACCTCTAGTAATTGGTACCCCTTTGTCCAAGAGGAGTGTAAGCATACTACAATGCCTTGTCCCAAAGATTTATCAAATTCAGATTATGTTTTACTAAATCTTCTTCCACTGGCATTAGTTCTTAAATGATCCTTTCTTAATACAAGTAATCTGATATTTTAGGAATTAGAATTGGTTGCGAAAAAGAGAACTTTACACGAACATGGAAAATTGTTCATGTGCTATATGGGGATACTCGCTTGGGTAAGACCTAGCTGCCTGATGCTGCAGCAGAGATTGGCAACTAATGAATGTAGCCATTTCTTCAATTAAAAAAAAAAAAATTGAAGGAGTGGAGGAAAACACTCTCTGGCTGTGTGGAAAAGCATGGAATGTCCAAGTAAATGACCATTTTAAGAAACTCAACATGAAGAATTTCTTAAAATTCAGTCCAGTTTTGGACTCAGAGCTGTATGACAGCTGACCTAGCATTACAGTAATAGTTCTGTCCTGTTCATCTAATGAAGGAGGTGGTCTTTTTCCTTTCACACAGCTGATTAGAGCTCTGTGTGCTGCTTGATGTTAGAGTAAGATTATGGATTTGTGAACTGTGCTGTGCTTGCTTGACTGTTTCAGGAGATGGAGCCTTACTTGCCTATAACTAGCCAGGCTATGCGGTTCTGCATCTCAGGAGCTACAGTGTTGTTCTGGGTGAGCATCTTTTTTGCATCATCATTTTAACATATATCAGAGTTGCTGATCATCCCTAATCATGACATTAACACCAACTGGTTTTAATCATGATATTAACACATGCTTTTATTATTCTTCCGCAGATTTCCTGCTGTCATGCAAAATGCACTTCAATTCAGATTAAAAAAAAAAGACCTTGGAAATCTGTCATTAATTTGATTGGACAGATTAGCATAGGGATAACATTTTCTCTGGCTTTATGTGCTGTTTTTAGACAATACTGAAAAAATTTGTAATAAAGGCAAAAAAAAAAAAGTATTATTCACTACAATGGAATATCTACAATGGCATTTCTCTGTAGAAATATCTGCAGGGTGAATTTCAGGGTGGACAATATTATCTAACTTGTCCCTTCCATCTCCATTTGTATGAGTCTGTATCCTTCTGCACTATTTATTTTTTTTTAATATTGGTATTAGATTGTCTGCTTTTCTTATGTTAACAAAGTAATTTTGTTGTGTTTAATGTGTCTAATATAACAAAGTATTTTGCCTGTGTACTTTGCATTTCAGTGCTGCTGAACTCATACCCATAAAGAGCAAAATTTAAAAGCTGTAAAGCATGATGATTTACATCTTCTTTCAAAAGTTGCATGCATATAGCTATACTGAGCTGTAAGTGTATTTCAAACCTCTGTCCTTTCCCTAGGTGTCTCTGATTATAGCTAGCATGATAGCTGTGATCGTATATCGTCTTGCGGTGTATGCTGCCTTTGCCAGCCTGATGGAGAACACTCAAACTTTACAGCCCATCAGTGGATTACTGACCCCTCAGCTGGCAACTTCAGTCACAGCCTCATGCCTGAATTTTGTCATCATCATGATACTGAATTTCTTATATGAGAGAATAGCCATCTGGATTACTGATATGGGTAAGCAGTGTACTTGAAGACAAAACTGAAGGAATCACTAAAGGTAGAACCCATCTAGAGGTGCTCTATGTAGTTGTTCTCAGCTCGGGCACAGTGGGAGCACTAGGACATTAGTCTGTAGCTTGCAGCGACGACTCAGTTGTATCCATGGACATACTGAACATTTTCCCTGCATTTGAATAGCTATCATAAGCTGTTTTTTCTCAGTATAGTGTTTGCTTATATTAAAACTAGTCTACAGAGACAATCATAGTTCTGAACATAATTAAAAATTATCATGTGTTTATATTAGAGTCACCAGAGCAAGATCAAACTGTCTTGATTTAGCAGGATTTGAATTAGAAATCCTGAAGATATATTTTTAAAAATAGATCACAGCTTTCACAGCCATCTTTACAAGAAAAAAGAATAAATAATCATGTCTCTTACTTTGGGGGAAAAGGTAGGAGGCTGGGGGGGCGGATAGGACAGTATATTTTCAAGGGTTTTCTCTTGGCACTATTTCCCTTAGCTACGGATTTACAGATTTGGAGTTAATACAGATTTAAGGCTAAGACCGAGCAGGTTGAGAAGTTGGGCCTAAGATATGTTACTGTGGCTGTAGCCATTGGTAGCGTTACCTGCAGTAGGCTCACTCCAGAGCTGGAGGAGCCTGCAGGCAGGCCGGCCCAGAAAGATCTATTGGCTTTGTAGCAGATTTTATGTTTGACTGTGGCTTCCTTGCTTGCTGGAAATATCTTTCCCTAAAAAATTTTTTCTTTGTTTGCCCTTAATGATTTAGATGTACAAGTCCCTGCAGGTGCTTTATAGAAAGAAATAACTGCAGAATATTCAGCTGGGGCGGGGGGAGAGCTGAAAGTATTAGGTATTTGTAGTTTGTAAGCTGTCATAAACACAGTTGGGTGATCTTTTTTTATGAGGTCTTACAAGTGGAATCAAGAATTGAAAGATATTTGTTGCAGAAACTTAATGGGGTGTTACACTGGGTTTATTTTGATTTATTGTGGACCATCTCTTGTCTCAGAGATCTGTATTGTTTCTCTCACTTGGCCAAATTAGACCAAAGACAGACAGAACAAGTAATAAGTAAAATTGCCCCTAGCAAAAAAAAAAACCCAAAAAACAAAAAAACCCCAACCAAACAAAAAAAACCCCAAACCAAACCAGAAAAACAACATTTTTTAATCTTTGTTTCTTGAAGGGCATGAATTATAAGCATGAAGGCTCAGCAATGTTATTTTGCTGCTTGCAAGTGTGGAGGATTAATTTCTCAAGTGTCAGCACTACCTGTGGTTATCAGTTACGGAGGGAAAACCAGTGTTTACTTTTGTGGGGCTGCTGCCCTCCTCCGGCGGCCGTGGCAGCTGCGCTTAGCCCAGGCGTAGGGATGCGGTTGCGTACAGAGTATGAAATGTTGGCTGCGGCCGACAGGAGTGTCCGTTCTAACTCTTGAATACCTTAAAAAGGTCACTCTTGAATACCTTAAAAAGGTTAGGCCAGATTTTGTTTTCAGACATGCAGGTATAACCTACCTCTGGTGCTTTGAACATTGAGTGTCTGACATAAACATTTGAACAGCTCACTGCCAATAAAAATACTTTAATGAGCTGCAACCTAGGCAGAATACCTCACCTGAGTACTGCCTCCTCTGTTGTACACTACAGGTTCCCAGTAAATACCTTCTGTCATGCAAACTTATGCCAAGCTTGGAAATGTTAGGGTACTTGGATATATAAAATGACTTTGCACGTCTACCAGGTCCTGACCAATTCAGAGGGATGTGAATGCTTGTGATGTGTTTTCTTCCCCTTTCTCCCGGCTTTAATTGGTTATATGTTATCATTTAACAGGACATTTTACCGATAGTGTGCATAGGGCTACCTTTAAAAAGATGGAGAATGTGGTTACAAAGGCAGCAAAATCTTAAGTAAAGGCTTGGTGATGTTCAGTACAACCGAGATGCCTGCATCCTTCCCTGTTCTTCCCCCCACTATGAGTCTCCTCTTCCAGAGGCACAGGACCCATTCAGCTTCTGCTGATTTCAATATAAGTTACACACATACAGCATATTGAAAAAACAATACTGTAACATACTTCTCTACCCCAAAGGAAAAAAAAATTCTTTATCATGTGCATTGCCAACAGCGAAATTTTCATAGTCTAGAAGACCCTGCTAGTTAATGTTTGAGATTGATCTTGGATCTCCTAAAAATAGTGTAAGATTTTTGGGATGGACAAGTGCTAGTGGACAGTACAAAGAAGGGTAAATTGAAGCTTATAAATGTTTCAAGAATGAATTTCACTTGCCTGTCTACTCACAGCATTGCATTGTAAATTAAGGGGAGGGTGTCGGAGAGCAGGAATTCCATCTGCTGAACTGTTTGTAGGTGTGTGTTTGTTTGTTTGTTTGTTTTTCCTTTGGGGTGTAAAGGCACTGTCGATGATGAGTATTTATGAATCTATATCCTTTTAAAGGGAATAAAGGAAAATAAAATTACTCTTTTCTGGTTTCACAGAGATTCCTAGAACTCATATGGAGTATGAGAACAGGCTCACTATGAAAATGTTTCTGTTCCAGTTTGTCAACTACTATTCATCCTGCTTCTACGTGGCCTTCTTCAAAGGGAAGTTTGTTGGTTACCCAGGTGCCTACACATACATGTTTAATCGCTGGCGAAATGAAGAGGTAGGACTTTCTTGATTAAGGTGGATTGAATAATAATAAACTAGTTTAAACTCTTTATCCCCTCCAACCTGTGCAGTCATAAATTGCCAGCTGCAGGTTTGGTCTGGAATGAGCTGGACCTCAGCTGGCCATCCTGAGGCTGATGGAGGGGCTTCCAAGGACTCTTCCTGCTGTTGCTAGTCAGGGAAGCACCAGCAGTGAAAATCTGTGGCTCTCAGTCACAAGGGTGAAAAATCAAAAAGCTTTTCTCGGCCTCAGTTCTCCTGAAATACCAGTGGATCTCGCCATAGGTCTTAAAAGCAATCCTCTAGGTTGAAGGAAGCTAGTATAAATGGAAGTGGTCTCTGGCTTTTGGGTGTCTTCATAAGCTTTTTGAGGCACTACATTTTCAGGGAAACCATTTGGTAAGAGGCACATCTGTAAGCTTTTGCTTTTTTCCCTCATTTCATTGCTAATTATGCTGTTTGTACAGAGATGAAATACAATATTTAGTGTGAAGCATTGCTTGGGAGTTAATAGTGGAGGAAAAACTTCATGCAAAACACAATGAAGTAATGCAGTGCACTTACTGATAGAGCATCTCCTAATGCTGGTCTGGCTGCTAAATTCTTAAGAAGGCTTCAATAAAGAGTTGAAACTTTGAAACTAGTGTTCTCAGCAAACACCAGAGACCAGATACTGGCAGGTGTTTAAATACCTCTGGTGTAGGGATATGAACCGAAAATGCAGGTTCTTGCTAGGTCAGGGTTGGTCTGATGTTGAGAGCTAACTGAGCGACATAGATTCACCTTGCTGGGGCTATGGGGTGTCTGCTGCATGCAGATCCTGCTGCCCGACTTTGTCTGTCTGCACAGTGGTGAGCCTGAGGCATCTCTGAATTATTCTGTCTTTAAATGGTTGTTGTGTTTTGGTGTGTGTTTTATCAAGCATGTTGGGCATTGAAAGCCCTTCTGTAACAGGTTTCCTGAGAGGGTATCTTAGCTGGCAGTCTGGGTGAAAATTAAGTATCGTCCTAACAAGTTTTAAGAACTCTTCTTGTTTTCTTTCTTTCATTTATGCTGTAGTAGAATATAGTTTATCTGGGTAATGTCCATTATTCATGTCCATTAACCCCCAATTTGTCTCTGCCAGTGCGATCCTGCGGGCTGTTTGATAGAATTGACGACACAGCTCACCATAGTCATGGCTGGCAAACAGATCTGGGGAAATATCCAAGAGGCCATTGTACCGTAAGTTACCTCTTACACTGAGATGGCCATGTTAGAGACAGGAAATTCTTGGAAGGAGTGATAACAAGTATTGCCATATGAAGAAGCCAAGAAAAATTCTGTAAATTAAGCACAAATTCTGACAAGTAGACTCATTTCGTAGAGGCTTTTGGCCTCTTTTTGTGAAAGCCGTGCTTTTAAAAGTATGTTGCAACAAGGAGCTTGCTTAGAGAAAGGGATACTTGATCTGCTTCCTCATTGTTAACATTTTTCTGCGTATACAGCTGGATTTGTAACTGGTGGGGTCGCCGGAAAGCCAGAAATAATCCAGAAAATTTGTACAGTCGCTGGGAGCAAGACCATGATCTGCAGACATTTGGAGCCTTAGGCCTATTCTATGAATATCTAGAAATGGGTAAGTTTAAAAATACACATTTGGAATTGAGGACAAGACACCTCGTACTGACACTTTCGAAAAAATAGCTTCTCAGTTAATTGTTATGGGTTGATGTCACCACTTTCATCTGGTAAACAGTAGACGATTAACTGCTGGAAATCATTAAATAGGTCAGGCCAATTAAATGCCTTTGCATCTTAGACTGCAGGGAATTTCACAGAAACGCTGCAAAGGCTGTTTGTTTCCCTCATTTGAATGGGGAACATTATTCTCGGTGCAGCCAGCTGTCTCGGTGTCTGTTCTGTTCTTGTTCTCAGCTGATGTCAGTGGAAATTGTAAGTACGGGATGAGTGCCAAATATGCTGTAAGGATGGGTACTGCAGATATGAGATCTACGAACTGGGTCAGGGAGAATCCGTTTAGTTTTAGGTTTGCACTGATTCGTGCTTCAATACAGTCCAGTAGACCAGCAGAGGGAGCATGGGTAAGAGAATAGGATTTTTCAAAGGTAATATGAACAGGTCAGCATATGAAATTAGTTTACAAAACCTGAGAAACTAAAACTAGAAACTGAAGCCAAACTAAATGTAAAATACACTAAAAAAAAAATTAATTTTTTTTTATTATAAGGACAAAATTTGTTGAAAAGTGGACCTTTGTATTGTTTTATTTCTACAGAAGTAATTTTAAGTGTTCTAGATTGCCTAGAGATGTGTAGCTTTATTATTGTCATTTCATACACTTCATGATATTTCATACTGGGCTGTGATCTTGTGAAATTAATACACTCAGAACAATCAGTTTTGTCACCCATGCCTGTTAATAGATGTCCTTGCTCTTCCTGAATGAGAACTGAACCAGTATGCTCCAGCATTGTCCTGGGGCTGCTAAGCTAGTAGGACTTAACAGCTGCTAAGTTGTTGCTTGTCTAAGATGAAGAACTCATCACTGAAATCATGGCAGAGCTGATGACTGGTATATGGGAATTTATTTTTATCCACTGCCTAAACCAGACAAGATGTTCTGTTTCCTGTCTTTAAAATATAGTGGCAGTATTGGCTCTGCACTGAGGACTGTCACATTCTGTACCAAGAGACATTTCATTTTGGTAATGACTAAAGGGATCATTTGTGTATTTTATTTGCAATTCTTAAACTAATGTTAAGACTCCCCAATGAAACTATTACATACAGAATTGGTATTAATATTTTGACTAAACCAATAACAATAGGTGGAGGTAAGGTTGTGATAAAAGTAAAAGTATTTCCTCTTTTTCAGTTAGGAGTGTAGCTGATAAGTAAAAGGAGAATGCTCTGTACAAACTGCAGGAGAACCTATTTTTGTTCCTCTCTCGTAATTCAGAAATTTGATGTATGAATACATTCCTATTCCCCTACAGTTACGTTCCATTCGTGAGAGAACTGCAGCACCATCAAAGAATTAGTATCCAGCACTGCTGGCAGCATCATTTGACAGCACCCGTTCCCTTGGGTGCTGCTGAATGACAGGCCTAAGGGACTAGAGAAGTCTTGGGGCTGGGGCAGGTTGTCACTTAACTCAGGCCAGGGCTGGAGATGACTTCTTGTGCAGCCTGGCAGAAGTTTGCCATTTGTCTGCGAGTGGCAACTTGCATGTTTCATTGTCACCCTGAGGGTACTTTTGCAGGGGCAGATTTTGGCACTTTTCTTTTCTCCCCCACAGTCATTCAGTTTGGATTCATTACTCTGTTCGTGGCGTCCTTTCCCCTGGCTCCCCTTCTTGCTCTGATGAATAATATCCTGGAGATTCGAGTAGACTCCTGGAAATTAACCACTCAGTACAGGAGACCTGTGGCTGCGAAAGCACATAGCATAGGAGTTTGGCAAGAAATCCTGAACGGGATGGCCATCTTGTCTGTTGTCACTAATGTAAGTACACTAACTATGCTACATCAACTTTGATTCTTCCATGTATTCAGAATTTGCAGATTAAAAATCAGCTGATGCTTTTTCTCCTTCATTAACAGTAATCACTTTATCACATGCTACCTTACGGAGATATGGTCAAGCCATTTGGGTGGTTCAGCTTATCCATATGTTGACGACATGCGGCTCCCAATCCACATTTCATTGGACCATAATCTTTCATTCACTTGTCTGTCTCTTCCAATGTTTTGGAATGGTATAAGCCAGTCTGAAGCTTAGTCTGATGAAGCACACTGATTGCCCAGAGAGGACTGTAGGGGACAGGAGAGGTAGATTAATTCTGTTGGCTGGATGACATTTCTGTCTTGTCGTTATGAGGCCTATTCTGTGGGAATTCTGCTCGTTCAACTCTTCTGGATGCCCCTGTGGGGACAGTGGCTGGAAACTAAATGCTATGCTAGTATTTCATCTTAAGTGTAATGTAAAGCAGACTGCTGAGCAAAGGAGTTGCCTCTTGTTAATGTAGAATATTATATAGTAACAGATCTGCAAGTGTCTTAGACAACAAACCCACTTGCAGGTATTGCCTAATTAGCAAGGTACCTGAGCATCTTAAGTATCTCAAGTTTCCAGGCAAAATGTGCTGGTAGCCGTTGTTTCCTTTTTTAAATACAGCTGGAGAAAATGTCTCCCCTTCTTTCATAAAGTGATCACACACTGGATTTGAGTTCATCCTTTCTCACAAGAATTTAAAACCACATCTCCTCTTTCACTAAGGTGTGCTGTTGTCACAGATAGAAGACAGTTTGGTGTGAGGGGATGTTTGGGATTTGGTGCCTCTTGTAATTGATTATTCACATGTTTTGTTTGCTGAGTGCTGGTCCTTGCAGCAGAGGCTGCAGTCAGCATCTTTACCACGGTAAAGTGCCCTAATCACGCTCAGCCTTGCTTAAAAGATCCTGGGTTATGCCACAGAGTCACAGTACCAAAACCCCTTTATGAATCTGCTCACAAGTTATGTGTGCTACTTCCTTAATTTCTTTTTCCAATTTCTTTTTCAGGCTTTTATTGTTGCATTCACATCAGATATGATTCCTCGTTTAGTTTATTACTATGCTTATTCTGAAAATGAAGACTCGCCTATGTCTGGATACATAAACAATAGTTTGTCAGTGTTTCAAATCTCAGATTTTCCTGACAGAAACAAGCCTAAACTGAATCCAGAAAACTTTGTCATATGCAGGTTGGTGTAATAATAAATATTTTTTATCACTTTGTTTAGAATACAGCATAAAAAGTCAATGCAGATCTAAGTAGTCCACTAGAAATTAAATTATGTCATTCTCATCATTCTGAAGTGTGAGAAGTAATATTTAAGCTATTTACAAGGCAGTGCTTGAGATGGTAAGAGATCGTGCCAGTAACGAAAAAGATGACCTTTTTGTTGTTTAAGAGAGTCTCATTGCTAATGGGTTTTTTGTTTGTTTTTGTTTTTTTTACTTAATTAAACTATTGATTTTTGAGTGATGGTGGAGATTTATGTCCCTAAGGTTGCAAACTTCATCCTACATTTTCAAATGTTTTTAGGCTGCAATGCCTAAGTCGACAAGGAAGTATCACTAAGGGGATGTTTAGATTCCAAAACTGAAAATGAGACATGGTATTTAAAGTCAGTCGTTATTGTGCTAGACACCATCAAGGATCTGGGCCATCCTGCTTTCATTAAAAAAATAGTCCTTTCTTGCTAGAAGAAGCATTGGAGGTTCTAAAAGAATTGAGAAAGAACTTTGGAGAAGTCCATGGTAAAAGAAAAGTACTCGATTTGATGCAAAATAAACCCCAAAACAAACCAACCAAAAAACCCCCAACGTTTTAAGAAGCAGCTACATTTGTATCATGTTTTGGCTTTAAAGTCCCAGGAGTTTTTATCCTACTTATACACGTACTCAAGACTGTCCTTCCATAAAACCCTGCATCTGTTCAGTACATAATCTGTCAACGTCTGTCAAATTTATTCAATACTTGTCCATTACTGTGTGATACATTGCATCACTCTGTCCTGTATTATTTGATCATTGCCCCTCAAAAAAGTAGCCTATGCACAAAATTTTACTTCTCACACATCCTCATCTCTACTCTGTTGCTGTGAATATGAGGGTGTTTAAGCAAACGTGAGATAGAAACAAATTGAGAAGCAACCTTTTTCTGCAAAAAGAAACAGACCATTTAAAACAAGATGAAAAGGTTCCTCAAGTGACAGCTGTATTTGCCTGTAAGTGTCACTGAGCTTGTAGTCTATCTCAGACTGAATATGACATTTCACCTTTGCATGTCTTTTTATCCAACAGGTACAGAGACTATCGATATCCTCCAGATCATGAGCGGAGATATTTACACACTATGCAGTTTTGGCACATTCTTGCTGCAAAACTGGCCTTTATAATTATTATGGAGGTATGTTTCCTACAAAATTTCCTTCTGAAATGGGTACCTCACAGATTCTCTAAGTAGTTACTAACATTACAGAAAATAGAATTGCTGAGAGTATGAAATAGTTTCTTCCCTAAGTAATACTAAATACTCACGTCCTAGATGATTACAATAACTAGGTCTTTTAACTTCAGCAAGTTAACCTCAGAGTGAGAGCAGTGAAAACAGCTGAAGAGACTGCTGGATTTGATCAAAATAAAACAGCAGAATAAAAAAGATCTTTATGCAGATGGAAGAGACATGAACCACCAGGACTAGCACTTTCGCTCCTCCTGTTACGTTAAAGTGTTGTATGCAAGATGACTGTATTCAAAATCCAGAAAGCATTTTGCAGTGATGTATATTGGCCAAAAAAAAGTGGCTAAAAATCAGTAATTTGGATAACTGGCAGTTCAGTATTAAGCCACTGTCTTGCAAGTTCTGAAGGGAAAAGGGAGTTTGGAATTAAAGTTTCTGCATAAAAGTGTTTTAATCTTCGTGCACATCTCAGATACACATTAGCTTGTTATGTATTGTTCCAGGACAGCCACATGAAATGTATTCTGTTTGTGAACAAAAAGAGAATGATCTATTTGGTGTTAGATAAAACAATAGGTGTTTCATTTGGTAATGAGTTGTTACATTTCTCCTGGCTTCCTTTATTATTTTTTTTTTTTTGGCAGCATGTTGTATTCATCGTCAAATTCTTTGTAGCATGGATGATTCCTGATGTCCCTGCAGACGTGAAAGCCAAAATAAAACGTGAAAAGTATTTAACACAGAAAATCCTACATGAGTATGAACTTGAAAAACTGAAGGAGAGACTGTGCCAAGGTGATAAACGAGCCACAGAAAAGGAGTTCATCGCCACAGAAGGGAGAATGGAGTTATCCAGAGCAATGTAGTTGAAAAAACAACTGGTTGGGATTTAGCTCGTTTTAGCTTCTTTTAATCTGTGATTCGCTCAGTATGCATCATCTTGAAAGCTATAGGACAGTTTCAACCCTTTGCTTTCGCTCCAAAGATTTTAGACTTTTCTTGAAAAGTCTTACCGAGCATTCTAGGTTTAGTAAATCTACTTAACTGTATGACTTCAGCACTGTTTTCTATTTACCCATCACTTTTAATAATAAGTGTAATGTTGTAATCCTAGAATTTGGATTCCCGCTACAGGGAATGTTACCCTCAAAGGGCTCACTGCGTATGATAAGGTCATTCCCATCAAGCCCTCCCCTGTTGCTAAATGCAAAGTTCCAGGCTGTATCCCAGCTGAATGAAAACGATATCATAGAGGACTCCTGCTGTGGAAAGTGCTGAGAATTATTATTTTTATGACATGATCATTTAAATAGGAGAACACTCCTGATACAAGGGTTAGGGTTTGGGGCTTTTTTTGTATCCACTGTGTCTTATGAAACATTTGTTTGCAGCTTTGAACTTCTATACACTTTTTAGAAGGAATGGATTTTTAAAGATATATTGGCTTAATTCCACTTGGAATTATTTATAGACACAGAATTCAGTTAATACATACTAATGAAGGAAAAAAACCCCATAATTTATTTTCGTAAAGATATCATCTGCCAAAGAGTTTGCTCTTTAAATGCAAATATTGTGGAATCATCTAATGACAGCGTTTTTTGAAAAGATGTATACAATTTGGAGAAATACAGCTAACTTATTTCTCAATCTCAAAAACTGCCATTGGAAGATCCTGCTTAACGTCAGTTTTGGCCAAAGCTGCTCCTTTGTTTGGATTCTTTGTTTGGATTCTCTGTGAATGCCAACAAAGGGCTAAAGCTGTGTGTCTGTGCTCGTTGTGTACTGTGGAGTATAACTGCACAGAGCAGTGGATTGGGAGCTGGACCGCCACGCTAATTGATCTAGCTGGATGGTTTGTACATGGATTTGTACTCAAAAGATTTTAAGCATGTCAAATAATCTATGTTTACGTTGTTATTGTCCTTATACATAGGAGCCTGGGGGTTTTTATTTTTGGTTTGGTTTGGGTTTTTTTAATCTTCAAGAAGGATTTTTTTTTTCTGTTTTGTCATGGGACTTTTCTACAAAGTTACTGAGTTTATTATAAATATATAATAACTACTTGTGCAAAGTAGCTAGCAGCTGCTTATGAATGTGTGCCCTCATTTTATAATTTGAAGCAGTTAGGCTTTTTTATGATTTTGCTGTATATTTAAAACATATCAACACTTCCATGTTTAGTGCCTTGTTTATTTGCATTTGGCAAAAGATGTGAAAATGATCACTATGGGGAAATGCGTATTTCCAAAGTGTGCTTGCAGGCATCATGATACTGTGAACCTGCACACATAGCTGTACAGTGTTAGCCAAACCATGCCTGCCTTGGCACACTTCTGTTTTAGTGCTACGCGAACTGTTCACAGAGAGCAGTTCATAGTTCACCTAGACTGCTTAGATAAAGTAGCACCAGGCTGTTGAGTTATCTTACGTTGAAGTACACTAGCTAGAGAGAGAAATTTTACTATATTTGCACTTTGAAAGTTATACTTCTTTGCAAGTATACACAAAAAAATTTAGATTTGTATTCCGTATCAGCCAAACTATGTACTGTTTACTAGATCCACAACTTAAGGTTTCCATATTTTGTTTTAGCAGACCTAGCCTACATCTTGGAATACTTGGCTGGTAACCTTAATGTTGTAACAGTTTTAAATCGATGTTTTGGGTGGAACCGTCATTATTATCAAAAGTTTTAATGTTGAAGTGCCTACCTCGAACAAACGTCACATGGTTTGGCTGCCAGTCAAGGAGTTGAAGCAGATGTACATTTCTCGTTACTGTAAGTTATTCAGCTTCATTCTGTAAGTTTGCTTGATAAATCAAGCATGTTGGCAATTCATGTTCATGATGAACTGACCATGTTCTTGAATATTCAGATATATTTGAAGTAATGGATTTATTGGAGGAATGCATGTATAAATAAATTAGCTCTGCTGCTTAATGTATAAGCCAAAGAAGAGTATCAGTCACCACTGTTACGTATGCGTACACCACAATTTACACAGTGCAAGCACTTTGCGGCTTCTTACACACATACTGTTAACTAAACTGCTTAATTTAGATTTCACAGGTTTGTTACTGTTAGGAATGCAAACAATTGCTTCAAACCGTAAGGTGATGAGATGCAAAATGATATTTCTATGCAAAACATACAATCTGATTGAAGCTGAATACAGATTTGAAAATTCAGCATGAGATGCACTATTCTTGCTTACGGAACATTAGTTTCTTCAGGTCCTGTAATAAAGTGTCCTAATATACTACACTTGGAAAAATGTCAGCAAAATAGATGTACTGTGAATGAATAATGCTGTTTAAAAGCAAAATGGAGGAAAACAAGGAAATGCCTTAGTTTGGGATACAGCATTGATAGGCAGAAGCCCCGCATGCAGACCCTGAATTTGAACTGATGTTTTGACCCCTACTTCTTGCTTCTTTCAAACTTGTTTTTTGAGATCACTTCCTATTTAATGCTATACAAACAGATGTTTTGTGTGTGTTGTATCATACAATAGAAAGTGGAAAAAATCTGGGATCAGCTTATTTAAAAAGAAATATATATCTCTTAAAAATATATCATTACACTTCATAGCATTACTTCGTATATAGAAACTGTTGAAAAGAGAATGTGTTGTCATATTAAGAGCTAATGTCATATAACAAAATAAGTCTAACACGTCTTTACATAATAGTTTGCCTTTACTTGTTGTTAAGCAGTATTTTGACAAAAGATTATTAGTATGATTAGGATTATAATGGTTCACGTACGTATACATTTCCTGAAGTGTTCTTGAAAAGTGACAAAAATAAGAAAAATGGACTGGTCAATTTGGGGGTTTGTTTATTCTTATTGTTGGAATATTTGATTTTGATGTGTTTAATGTAAGTATCTGAAAGTGTCCTTAAACCAAAGTGAAGATAGTTCTGTGTTGGAACTACTGTAATTTAAGCAACGGTAGCTTGCTTCATTAGAATTAGTTAGACAAAGAAAATTGGCCTTTCAAGTGTAACACATTCAGGGATTTTTTTTTTCCAATTAAAATTTAGTATTTTTACCTTGGAAAGACTTAGTGTGGTATGTTCTAAGCAAATGACTGCAAAATAAGAGTGCTACTCTAAGACACTATACTGTTTTTTCTAGAATATTTTGTTGTTATGCTTTTACTTTTTTATGTAATACTATCAGTTTGAGACAACAGAATGGAGTGAAAATAGATGGACTTTCCTACTGTTCTATGTGTACTGCTTGTTTTGACTTATACTGTCATGTGGCATTTTTGTCTGCTAAGTATGTTGCTTATATATATGATACACTAATGTTGGAATAAATTTTTTAAATTTTGCATTCAGCTAACATGTATGTACATTTAATAAGATCTAAATCTGGCAAATAAAGCAGTGTTTATTTTTAATGTTCTGTCAGCTTGTTTTTGAAAATTCCAAGAATTCAGAGAGGAGCTGAAGTATTAAATGCCTCGAGAGACTCATGGAGAAAAGTATTCATACAGATTTCTGAAGCTCATTGCAGGATATTTGGATGCTGTATAGAGATTTCTTGCAACTGTAACTTCACAAGTTTCTTACTCAGATTATTGAAGAAAGCTTCCATCTGACTGCCATCTTCCACTTGATAATCACGTTGTGTAACTGTCTTTTCTGTCTTCATGCATTTTCTTAAGAGTGAATTACCAAGGAAAACCTGTACTATGTTCTGCTTATATTGTAGGCAATGCATATGGACTGAGATGGCACGAGTGTGTGATAGCCCATGAGGGAATTTAGCTTTGCAAATTCCTTACATTAGAAGACCACAGTTCAGTGAGAAAGACTCAGCACTTTCACCTTCCTTTAGGTACGGCACACAGTATGTTAACACGCATTCATTTTCAGCCAGGCTGCTTTTCCCTTCATTCTCTGGATACAGTTTTTGTTCTTGTGATGCCAGGACCTGAGGTGACTTCTCAAGTTCTCAGTCAGTCACGCAGTTTTCACACGCAGTGCGACTGGTTTGCATATGTGCACTTAAATAGGCTTGAGCACATATACTGGAAAATATGGCAGAGCTAAAGCTTTTCCAAGGGACTGGTAAAGTCTTGCTGTTCATAGATACATCTACATATTTTAATCTTTCTTAAAACTCACTTCTGGCACCCGTTGTAGGGCTTTGGATTAAATCACAGAGAATTTGGATTCAAGTTCATGACTCGCTCTCAATAGACAGCATCAGCGCATGTTATCTCTCCTGTTTATACCACGTTATCAGAACTTCTCTGGGAACAGGGTCACCTGCCAGACTTCTTCGTAATTTTGAAATGCCAGGGTCACCTGCCAGACAAGTTCCTTTGTAACTTTGAAATGATAAATTAAGAGAGATGCAATAGTAGTAATCAAATGAAAGAAATGTATGAGATGAAGAAAACAATCTTGTCTATATTAAAAAAAGAAGAAAAGACCAAACCAAGCAAGGTGTAATTATGTATTATGTTATACCACTGTGCTGGTTACTGAGGTGGGATAGGTTACTTAATTAGGTATGAAGAGGAAAAATAAAGCATCAAGAAAGATGGAGAAGAAAGTGGTAGCAAAAGGAAAGTGAGAAAAGAGGAGAAAAAAAAGATGAAGGTGCTGTTGCTATGCAGGATATAGGGGATATTTATGGATTATGAAAGTTAAAAGTTTTCAGGTGCATTCAAGCTTTGCTCTTGGAGGTTAAACCTTGCCTCCATTGAGGCCTGTGGTAAATGGGTAATGAAGTTTAATTGGAGGTATAATTTCATCCAAAGCCAATTATATTTTATGAGAAAGAGTAGCATGGTAACTGGTGAGACATTCACAAATCCTGAAACATACCTGGCTCTCCCCATGATCAGAAATTGTAGCTATCCTTCAAAAGTCTTAATTCCTTCATTTACCTTGAGCAGTAAATGAAAAGGTGCACCAAAATTTTGGTGGTTGTACTTTTTGCATTGGAAAAATAGGTAAGGCACCTAATTTGCTCAGTGTCTTCATCTACCCAGATTAAAGAGTCCTTCTAAAAATAAGTCCATGTTTATTTTATGCAAAAAATGGTAGGGAGCACTGAAATAGAACAAATGTTTTGAACATGTGCATCTCAATCAAACGGGTGTAAAATACATTGTCTTACAGGAGTAGAAAAACACATAACCCAGTAGATCAGTGGCAAGATGTGGAAGAAATGATATCCCAACATCTCAAGTCTGCACATTTCATGCCTGGTTCAGATGTGTGGGCTCTGCAACAAATAAAATCTTGTCTAATGTTCCTCAAAATGTTCAAAATTAAAAGAAAACCAGTCTTTCTGAAAATAACGTCTTAAACATGGCACAGAAAAAACATTGAGGGCAGCACAACTGTACCAATGGCAGCTCCTGCAATCCGAGAGCCCAGCTTGTAACTGGAAGAAGATTTAGAACGATGCATGGCTGAGAGACACAGGGGATGGGGTCGGGGTTCCTAACGTCTGGTGCAGCAAAGAGGTTGTACCAAGGGAGGGCAAAGGCAGCCCTCACAAAGGACTTATTTAGACATGAAAATCTTTCCTTCCCTAAACAGATGGAAAGAAGTAAAGGGAAAAAAATGATGATCATTAACATATGAATGGTAACAAAATAATTTCCAGAATATTTGAATTACTTTGCAACCTCATTAAGCCATAGCTACTATATCTTGTCTGTCTTCCTACATGCTCAGGGTGGTCACAACAACTCTGCGGCATAGTCTTGGCATCCTTAAAAAGGGATAGCTAAATTAAATCTTGTTCTGGTTTTAAATAATCAGTTGTCTCTACCCAACACTTACATCATTCAGATACAGCTCAGGGTTGTTTTTTTTTTTTAATGTAAGCATGTGTACCAAGAAACCTGCTGGGAGATGAGTGGGATGTGAAATTCAGCAGCCATATCAATTTTTGGAAGGCACATATGCACATTCCCCTGCAATAATTAGTGACTATGCTTTCTCAGTCAGAAATGAGTCAGTCTAAAACATTTAGTAAGGGTATGATTCTTTTTAATTCTTTTTTCAACTCCTCAACAAATCAGTGCTGTTAGCTAGTCAGAAACGCATTGGTATTTGAAGTACAGACTGACCTAGCTTTGTCCTTGGGTGTTCTAAACATCCAATGCTATTCAGCATTTCAGTTTTGGTACTGAAAGATGTAGGGGACATCATAACTACTTCTGTAGTCAAGAGGCATTAAATAAATGAGCCTTTTTGTTATGTTGTTCCTTCCATACCACAGTAGGTTTGAAATGCTTGACATTGCTAGTATATCTGAACCGTACCATCCTCAGCAACGAAAGGTCATGGTGGAAAAGTTCTGTATCTGATGGCCCCTAGTTCCATGCATCTCCCATGCTTTTACTAATTTGTCTCAACGGCTTTTACTAATTTGTCTCAGTTAGTGCTTGGTGCAATACAATAGGAAGCCAATGTTCAAGAAGCATGTGCTGCATGCTCGCTGGCTCTTTTAATATGTTTTCAAAAAGAAATAAAAATACTCCAGACAGAAGGTTTTAGCAGGAAAAACTGATAGGAAGGCTGGATTCTCTGCCATGTTACAACCTCATCACAGCAGACAGTTTTGCTATTGGATTCTCTTGAATAAACATTTCTGTTGACATTAGCCCGTTAGTAGGGTGTCACCAAACAGTAATGCTACAGTTAGGCCTGTTTTCTGCTTGCGGCATCTATATTGTTCTTCAGATAAAATCCTGGCTCCACCTATACTGATGGAAATTGTACTATTATTTTCAGACATGGCCAAGATTGCAACATTTCTCTAACAAAGATGCAGGTAAAAAAAACCAGCTGAAATAGGTGGGCCAAGAGATTTCCATACAGCTCACCATATAATGGCAATCCGCTAACTTTAAAGTGTCTAGACTTCATGCTGCTCTAAGCAAACTGCTAGTGCATTGCAATCAGGAAGGTTTCCCTGCTTTCCCCTTTCACATAGGATTGCCTCTGTGTCATGACAGCTTTTTTGGCATCTTCAGAAGCAGTACAGGAGCCAATGCGGCAGTAGTACCAAACACCGAATCCTACGTGCCAGGTCACACTTCCACTTATCCGCTAACAGAGGCTTCCTTGCATGGGTTTCAGTTTCTCAGCTAGAATGAGATTCATGTGCCTCCAGAGCATCCTCCCAAGATGCTGCAGAGTGTGAAGGGGCACATGTCAGGCAAAATTGTGCTGGGGAGAAGATATTCGTGTTGATGCCACATTGCGTGAACATTTCAAGAAGTATTCCTTGTATCTCAGCCAAGAACTCAAGGCACTCTGTGTCAGTGACGGTTCCTGCCACTTCAACTCCACTGAAGCTGGTGTGTGTAGGTTCAGGGCAGAGAAACAATGAGAGATGATCCTGTGGGGTGTGTCAGGGGTGTTTCCTTGGGAAAAGACAAAGATTCCAGCAATAAGCAGTAGGTGGCTTAATGCTTTTAAATTATATTTTTGTTGCTGTGCACTCATGTGAAAATAGCAAATGATTCTGTGGCTACAATCAGCCTGTCACGATGACTCGTGTTTTAATTAGAAGATGCCACAATATGCCGAGTCACCATGTACCAATGAACAACATTCAATTTTTTCATCAAATGAAAGTACTCTCTCTGCGATTGGTAAAAAGACGATGATCTAGTTAATGGGGTCACTACTGTGATTAGAGCTGAAGGAGGTGACTCCGGTAGAGGAAATCAATGCAGAAAGAAACCTGCTTTGTACTTTTACTGTAAGTTCAAAGTTAGGGTTGGCTAGGGTTACCTGCCAAACATGTGGAAGGAACTGAATTTAGCAAGGAACTATGAAGTCCTTATTAAGGACTTTATCTTCAAAAGGGGGAGGGTGAATAAATGGAACTGTAAGGGCTCATGAACTGGAGAAGGTAGAAAAACTGAGGCACCAGACAGGCTTGAAGCCAGACCATGTAGAGAAACTGCTATGGAGACTTGTTAATATTCAGGTGTGTAGAAGAAGCCTTTAAATGTAAATACTAGTCTGTCAGCAAGTCTCCCCTGCCTAGGAGAGAGGAGCCAACTTAATAGCAGTTAATACAGGAACTGAGATAGGGTATCCAAGAAGTTGATTCTGCAGGGAAGGGAAAAGCAGGCTTTCCTCTGCTTTTGCACCTGGAAGAAATTAAATGCAAAGAAAGCATTTGGAGCATTTGCTTCACTTTCAGTGCTAGGATAAACTCTGCTTCAAATGTCTATCCAGCGTAACCAGACACCTCCCCGTGCACAGAGCAGCCTCCCCTTCTCCCGCGCACGCACCGCTCATCCGTGATTTATTCATGCATCTGTCATTGCGGGGACCTGACTCATTCCTGGGCACAAAGACAGTCAGTCACAGGAGCAAGCGCTTTTCCAAAGAGCTCAGGGTGTCTGATGAGGATGGGGCAAATGCTGAGCAAGGTAACTTCAATTTCTTTTGTGGAGAGAACAATTACAACTTCCTATAAGGCTACCTTGGCAAGTTTCTTTATTCTGCAATAAATGCCAATTATTTGGCACACAAATGCACAAAATTCTCAGTCATTCTGAAACTTTGTAATTAAGCCTCTATCCTGCAAAAGGGTTGATATTATTTAGCTTAAGAAAAGCAAGTGATATGGGATCATTGTCTTTGAAGAACACGTTCCTTGTCGCTTTTTAAAGCATGCTGGAACAGCAGCTGGGCCTGGAGGTGTTCTGATAGGGCCAATCCAAAGCAGTAGGTAGGAATTTCTCTGTCAATTTTAATGCCTTTGATCAGACCGTGGTGATTTGTCAGTAAAATGTCAAACACCTAAAAAAAAGAAGACAGTCCCACCATAAATCTCTTCTCAGAACTGGCAATAATGATACAGGCAATCACAAGATGTTCATGTTAACTGTAATGCAGAGAGGAGGCGTCTGTCACGTAAAATGGAAACATCATGCTTTATGTCTCTGCATTTGGATAGAAAACAGAGACAGATTTTTGTAGAAATGCAGATACCACCTTGGACACTGTTCCAGGGACTTTTTCTTCATTCCATCTGTGGGGCTGACTGAACATCTCTGTTATCTGGATTTTCATCTTCCAGGGGAAATGCTGGACTCAGAGAGCATAATTGTCCCTTGCAGCCTTAGCTGAAACCATGTGGCTCCTAACCCTTCCCTTTCTGCTTGCCATTTGAGCCGGCTGCGCTGTATCTTTTGACATGTTTTTTGCAAGATAACCAGGACAGTTCACCATGTTTGCTACTACAGTAACATCTATTTTGTCACATGTCGGAGCGTGGGTCACTGTTTGGTCCTGATACATCCACTGAAATCCTGGAGGGTGTTGAACAGCGGTGGGTTCTGATTTGCCTCCCCATATGGACAATGACTACCCTGACCAGCGTGCCAGTCACCTCCGTTGTCAGTGCTCAGATGTGTCCAAACAACATTATTATTTGTTGCATCCATGTAGTTTCCAGCTTCACCTCTCTAATGCTCCCCCTTTCCTCCAGCTGTGCAGTTTGTGGCTGCTTACTGCCCTTCGTTGGTATTTGCTACTGTTAACAGCAGCAGCAGCAGGATGCTGACAAACGGAGCCCTCCTCTCCTTTTCTTGACAGGAATAAACCCACCAAACTTAGGTATTCCACTCTGATCATTTTTGCCTTCCTTTGTTTTCCTTAACCCTTGTGAAGAAAAACTTGCATCTTTTCGAGAGCATGGTGGCTCACTGCCAGGAAACCCACTGGGTGGGTGGGTACTTTCCGAAGATGGCAGCATGCAGTCTAAATAC
This sequence comes from Fulmarus glacialis, assembly GCF_000690835.1. NCBI lineage: Eukaryota > Metazoa > Chordata > Aves > Procellariiformes > Procellariidae > Fulmarus > Fulmarus glacialis. Next base: position 31,739 of record NW_009219436.1, read on the forward strand.
TTGCATCAGTCCTTTCTTCTGCTTCTTAGCTGGTAGGGACTTTTGAGAACAGGTTGCCATCAGAGTAGCCTCCTCATTTTGTAACAGCACAATCCAGAAAAGTCAGCAGCAGAGGGCATCTGTATAACCAGCATAACTCCAGCCTCCCACAATATTAGCTGAAGAAATGAAAACTTTTCTGCCAGAGAAATCAATAGCAAAGACCCATCGACTTCCCGAGATGGGATTACACCATAGATATAGGAAACATACTGACACTCATGCTTATATTCTAAAGACTGCTAATTTGGGCAACTTCAGGGATCATGCAAAATGGCTTCAGGCACCGCAATTATCAGTCTCCAACCCTGAATATTCTGTGATTTTGAATGAAGTGAAGTAGGCAATGAAAGAGCTGGCAGAAAAAAATTATGCTTTCAAAATTTTCTTTTGAAGACTCACAACTGACCTCGTCATCAAGATTTGTTCATTTATTTCTTTTATTGCTTTAATACATCCCATGTACGATTAAAAATGCCAGTGAAGGGAGTTAGCACATTTTGACCCACCATTTTTGGCAAATGAAATTATTCCCTTAGTTTTATTTCCTGATTAACCCAGTTTTTCTAAAATAGGATTTTTGATGAAAAACAAACTTCTATGTGGATAGTTTTTAAACTGAAAAATCTTTAAATCATACAAAATTTTCTAAACGTTTGCTAAATGTGCTTTTGGGAATATTTTAAAATATTAAGAACAGAAGTTTTCATTATTTTTTTTATCATCAAAGGTAAAAATTTTTCTACTTCTTGCAATTCTCAATCTTCCATCTTGTTCTGCAGATTGAGCTACCAATTCCCACATTCAAGTTGCATTTCAGCTACTTGCATGTGCAGGTTGTCATGTGGCCATAATATCAGACAGATTATATATGATTAGTAGCCTATTCATATTAGCTGGAGAACTAATCTCAGGCCAATTCATAAATAAATATCCTGAGAAGTATCAGGTATTTGAATGTAACTAAGAAGAAAAAAATCCTTGCACATGCTCAGTTTACTCAGTCTTCCCTCCTGATGCACAGAGAGCAAAGAACTTCTGAGCCTGATTTCTCTTGGAGTAGCTTGGGCTGTTTTTTACACTATCTTTTACGCTATCTGACCTCCCCCGTGCTCCTCATGGACTTAAGAGAGAATCCTGCTCTCTCTTTCCCTCATTGGTCATATTTTCCCATCTCCTTCAGGCTGTGTGATTGGTCACCCATCCTTTTAGTGAAGAGGGATTAATGAGGATCATTTTGAAGTCTATTAGAAGTGCTGGAGAGTATAGGGCAGCTTTTGAAAGACAAGCAATCGATTTATGAAGCCTTTTGGAGAACACTAGTCAAGGTAGAAGACATGAGCAAAGGAAAGATGCCCACACAGACCAGGAAAGCATGCACTGCACGAAGCCCTTAGGTGTAATGTTAACCAGATGTGAAAGTACCTCTCAATGATTTATGATGTGCACTGATGATGGAGCACGCACCATTCAGAGAGTGATTAATATTCTTGTCATAAATGGAAAGAAATGGGCAGCCTGCCAAGCAAATTTGTCTGTGAAAGCAGAAGACCAACTCAATTCACCAAGAGTGACTCAGTAATATGAGACTGATTGAACTCATGGATTCAGTGGAGAGTTTTATTAAAGATAAGCTACCTCCAGGGAAAGGTGTTTCCATGAGCCATTGGGGCCTCATAGCAAAGGAGAATTTGGAAGTGAAGAAGATGTGACTAGCAGAATGAATTTTTTAGGGACTACTTGCTTTCCAGCCATTCAGTTAGGAGATACGTAGTTTTTTCAGAGTTTTGATTATTATATGATTATTCCTAACAGAAAGTCAACAAAACATGAACCCTGTTGTTCGAAAGGCCACAAAGGCTAGCCTTTGTAATGCTTCTGATGTGTTCAGCCCTTCAGAAGGCAGAAGACATCCAGAAAAAAAGGAATATATAACAACTTCTTAGGTGTGAATGAACTGGCGGTCTCAGACCAATTACTGGACACACGCATCACTCCAAAACAAAACAAAATAAAACAAAACAAAAATAGATACAACTAGTACCTTCCTTACTGAGTTAAAAGTCAATCTATCACGGTAAAGGGAAAAAATGATCTGCACAGAAAACATATGGCATGATTCAGATCACTGTAAGAAAATATAGATCCTTTGTTCTGGAAATAGCCCCAGTGATTTTATTGGAGTTAAATACAAAGTGAAACCTACAGTTTGGAACTGTAGGAAAATATTAAGTGAGAGAGAACAAGAAAACAAACAGCTAAATTTAACAAGTTATGTGTTGCAGAAATTAATTACCTAACTGCAGCCCCCAGGGTGTGATCTCAGGACATCTGGCGAACAGCAATAGAACTATGCTCGTAGCCTACCTTTTCTTACATAGTTACACACATTTCAGTCTTGATCTTTGCTTGGCTGTAGCATAATGCATATTTTTCATGGATAAAGCAGGCTTAATATCTAAGAAATACCTATTCCTTAACAGGGCTTTAGAACAACCAAATGGTAAGACAATTTTTGAGGAACTGGCATCACTTCTGAAAAGAGAGCATAGAGGATGTGAAACTGTGTAGGGA
>NW_009219436.1:34382-43448 GCF_000690835.1 Fulmarus glacialis
CAGCTGCAGCTAAAGATAGACCACTGGTAAAATGCAATGTGCACATTAAAGTTAGTTCCACACAGAAGGCCAAATCCTGAATTCCTTTCCTGATATTGTGCAGAGACATGCCTCCTGCTGTGTTAGGTAGGAATACAGCCCAAGCAGAGACTTTGACATTTGTCTTTTTCCCCCTTTAAATTGTTGTTTTCTAATGGATTGAGAAGTTTCTGTAGCACTAAAACAGAGAATAAGTAGCATTGCCTTATAAGAGCTTTCTATCTACACTTTAGTATTTGGCTTTGGCAAACAGAGTGGGATTCATAGATCATACAGCACAGCATACAGAGATAGCACTAATGGTAATACTGATCACTTCTCCAGCTGTGAGAAAAAAAGCCGGTTAAGAACTGCCCATATAACAGTGCCCTTTGGGTAGAAAAGGGAAGCAGCCAGAAAATCTTTGCCACAAGAGGAGCCAGAAAGTGCCTCAAGTACAGAAGGAGTCATAATAATCAGACATAATGCAGTAAAAGTCCATGGTGAAGGCCCAGTAGATGTCAGCTGTTAAGCTGAGGGCTGTTGGGCTGAAAACCAAATGACAGAAAAGCTTGTCCTGGCTTTCATGATGAAAATGCCAACTTAAGAGACAGACAAGCAAACCCTGAGCCTGGTAAGGGCTGAAGGTTGAGCATAAGTCTTTTGAACTGTTTGAACTTCCAAGTCTTGTAGTAGACCACTAAGTATGTAATTAAAATTCACCTGCCCTGTAGGAGAAGCCCTGGAATAGCTAAAGACATCAGAACTGGTCACACAGAGACTGAATCGATGGGCTTAGTTTGACCCAGATGGAATTGAATAAGCCAGAGGCATTCCTTGAAACATCTGAATTTCTGGCTAACTATATCCAGAGGAACCTGGGAAGGAAGAGGAAGGACAGACTTGGAAGTGAATCAGGACCATGCTCTTAAATGTGTAGATGTGCCTTAATCTGGTATATCTATATATAAAATTAAGGTGCTAAATAAGGGTCCACAAGCACTCCACCCATTTCAGTTTGTGCCTGTAGAGCCTAATCATGCCCTAACAGTGCCTTTGTAGTGTAGTTGTCGAAGCTAATATCACCCCATGGCACTACACAACACATTTGGAGCCACAGCTTCCTTTAGTGGAATCAAGTAGTTAATCCACCAGCTCTGTGACGATTTATTTATAACAAACAATAAGAAAAAATAGATATAAAATATTTACTCTTAAACACCAGATAATAAAATGAAATGCACATAAAGACTAAGCTTGAGAGTGTTCCCTGTGACATTTAGAAAAGGTATCTGAACTGAGAACTTGATATTTTTAGTTACATTTAGAGATCACAGATACTTTGAAATGGATGGATCGAATGCTTTGGCCTAAAGCTAGCTATGTGATACCCCAATCTTCCCCCCTGCCCTGTGGAACACAGTGTAATCACCATTGAGCTCATTAGCAGTGCCCTAAAATAAAGCAGAGGTTTTCGTGTCATCTTGAATTATGTGCTGCTCTAATGTTTCCAGGGGATGAGGAACATCTTATGTATTCAACAAACCAAGAGGAATAGTGGTTCTGTGCTCAGATTCCCTTTTACAGTCTTTGGTTTGCCTTTGCATCTTGTGGTAAGAAAAACAACTGGACTTTTCTGCCTTCAAACCTATGGACATGTTCTCCAAAGAAGGTATCTAGCACTTAAGTATTTATTGTATAAAAGAGGTGAGACCTTTGTGGTTTGTACAAAGCAGAGGAATTGTTTCTCAATAGATAGAGTAATATCAAAGATAACTTCCGCTATTAATGAAACATGAGAGCAACAAAACCAACAACATCTAACGCTGATTGTTTCAGTCCAGTTTTCTAATGAAATGAGACTTACACTTGTTTTTTTTTGGTCTCCATTCCCCTTCATAATCACTTTTGAAGCTATTTCGGTCAAATTTACCAGAAACATAAAAGTGCCAGAGTTAAGAGTTCCTTACAATTTTCAGAAAAATAGTTTACCAAAAGCAAGTAAAGAAAAATAAAAGTCACGATGAGGGAGAGGGAAAAGGCATGCTGATGACGTTACAGGAACTAAGGATGCTGACAGGAAAGCATTAGGGAACATGGAGGGGAGGACTGGAGTTCTCATAGATCCTGACCAGGGTCTGGTGTGAGGAGGGGGTAGTAGAAAACTAGGATTACTGAAGACAGGAAGCCTCAGGGAGCCAGATGCATTTATTCTGATGCTCATAGAACAAGCAATATTTGATTTTATATTATAAATAAAATGATGGGAATCTTTTGTTTAAAATACTAGTCATTTGAAGATATGCTGGCATTGCTAGCTTGGATTAGTGTTACCTGATGCAGATGCAAACATATGACATAAGAAACCCCCCCAGATTCCTTATTTTCCTGTTTTAGATCCAGGTTGGAGACAATTCTATTAGGCTGATTCCAAGCAAATTTAGGAGATGAAATGTGATTACATTCAGTCTTGAATTCATGTGATGGTTGTCAGCTTGTCAAGAAATAAAACTAAAGAAGGAAAGATGGGATGAATGGAAGCCTCCCTCAGTGAAAACCATGGTTCTTTCTTGAGAAGACATGAGAATCACTTTCTACAGACTCCAGTAACCCCAAACAGCAACTAAAGACACATACTTCCTCCTTATTTATTTTTTGCTACAGTTATACACACTGTCTCGATATCTTTCTATGTAGAAAAGCTATGGTATAGCAATTGAAAATACACAAGTATCCTTAGATCACTTGAACCTGTTCTGGCAGAGTCTAGTGGTGAAGGCGAAATGTGCTGGCGAAATGTCTGTATCACTAGCAAATTATACTTCGTGGATACAGATTACTAATTACAGTTTTATGCATGTGTTTTTCCTTAGAGAAACCACTTTACATGTAATAGAATCTCCATACATTCTTCCTATACAGCATTTTATGTATTTTGGTTTAATTTAGTCTATTGACAAATCAGTATTTGTCTTAAAGAAGGATTATTCTCCCTCTTTCTTAACCAAAAAAACTGAGGCATGGAAAAAATGAGTGACAAATTCAGGCTGTAATAACAATCCCAGACCCAAGACTGTAGTCCAAGAGTCTGCCCGCAAACTCAGATGTCAGTTCCCTGTTGTACTAAGCACAACTATTTTCCAAATATCTATTATGAGTTGTGTTGGGTTGTTTTTCCCCACCAGGAATAGTTTCCTGATCAGATGATGTATCTGAAGTTACCTTTGGTATCTGTTTAACAGTTCTCCTAGCAAATAATTGTCTATAATAGAGTTAAGCCCTGTTCAAATCAGTGCAACCTGTGATCTGAATCAACAGAAATTTCTCTCCAAACTTCTCTTAATACGTTTTAAAATAATGTTAAGAGACAAGTCAACAGAAAAGGATGGACTACTGCAGCCTTAGAAAATCTGGTCTGATTTTCTAATTCTAGCGATAAAAAGGCACCATAATAGAGTCTTCAATTTGTACATTTCCCTCAAGGTTTTTTATGCAGTGAAAAGAGACCTGTCTATCACTAGGACCAAACTGACTCTTGCGTAAAAGCCTTGCCTAAGCTGTTAAACAGTCCAATGATGGACATCATCGAACAATAAAATAATGATAGATTAATGATATAAAAGATCATTAACCATCATATTAATAAAAGATAAGATAATATGCTGCAATCCTTGGCTAAATTTCATTGTGGGTAATTGCATCCCACTCACCAAGTGTTGCACAGCTTTCTTGTCTACTAAGAGAATTGTTACTCCGGCTCACCCCCAGAGGTAGGTGCATTTCTGTCTGTGTAACATGACAGATGGCTTGAAGTCCTTCGGGATCCTTTGCATTTAACTCATGGAGCAGTACAGGAATTCAAAGGAACAGATGTTCCTGTAAACTCTGGGAAGAAGATAAGCAACCCCACTTACTTTCAAGATAAATATATTCAATATTGTCAAATTTCTCTACAGATATACCAGAAAAAAGGAGAAGATTTTTAAGACGAATATCATTGCTTTCGTGATTTAAAAGGCATTTGCCATCGGGTGGATTTTTATTAGAATTTTTTTTTTAAATCTAGTTGCAAATATTAAAAACAAGCTAGACAGGAAAGGGAGGTCGGAGGAAATAAATCAATCTTTATGTAATGTAACGGGAAAATTTCCAGCCATGGAGTAGTCCTATATGGTAACTGCAAATCACCTAGTGGGGTTTTGTTTTTTTCACAGTGAAATCCGCTATACTAGTAGAACATAAAAATTGACTGCACTTCTAGTGCCTTAGTGGCTTTTACCACTAGAGGGCTGAAGCAACAGCTTCAACACGATAATGAACCTGCCCTGCTACATGAGCCAAACACACCTTGGATTATGTAAAAATTAGGCATTGCTATTAGAGTTAACACTATGAATTTATATGCTTAAAAACAAGATATTCCTTAATACAAAAAAAGTGCAGCTTTCAGATACTTTCATGCCTTTTTTTCTTTTTTTAAATGACTGTTGATACCTTCTCAGAAAGCAATAGCAACTTTCCAGATACTGGGGTTTGTAGCAAGTCATTAGAGTATTTCATCACCTATGTTAGTGCAGTGATTTCTGGGAAAATTACCTTCAGTTCGGCTTAAAACTAGAAATCACCCTGAAAAATTAGTGTGCAACTTCTGTCCTCTATTATGCATCAGTTCTTGTGCTTATTAGGCTATTGGCAAAACAATGTAATAATGTTCTAGCAACTGAATGGGGGCATCTGAAAGAGAGTAGCCCAATTTACAAGCTCTCAGCTGTCATATATCACACTTAGCTGAAGTAGTGGAAAAGCTACACAACTTTACTTGACAAAATCCACAGTCATAGTTTATTTTGCCTCTGCAGCCAGCTTTCTGCTAGATTTTTCTATTTGTCCCTGTGATTTTGGCCCAAAGTTCCAGATTTCTATTTCCAAGAAGCACGAGCTGGTTGAGAGTGACCTTCTGTGTGAATGTGTATGTTCTGCCCAGATGCATGCATGCTTTAGCATGTTTCAGCTCAAACCTGTTCTCTTGGGGACTCAAAACGAGAAAGATAAACAGTCTTTGCGCTGTTGTAGAGATACAGAGCCAAGATCGGGTCCAACAGTTCAACTTCTGCCATGTTTGGTTTATAGCACATAAATTACCAGTCCAGCCCGCAGTTCAGGAAATTAAAATATCATTCAAGAGGTAACCAACACAGAGCAGGAGGAAACAGAAAGAAATTCCATGAACTTCTAGCATTACGACACGTTACAGCTACTCCTTTCAACACCGTTGTGCGATACACTTCTCAACAGGACATAATAGCCACATGGGGCACACAACCTAGGTCTGGAGTTATATGCACAAAAAAAACCAAGGCCGTTTCATAAAATACATGTTTAGCCACTGCTGGATATATTTCCAAAAGGCAAAATCATCTATAAAGTATTGTCAACCCAACTTCATGTAGTTTTATCTGGGATTCGGGAATCTTTACAGGTTGGAATGCAGGATTCAGCATAGACACATCTTTAATGTGTCAACACATGGACACTACATCTAAATCCTCAAATTGCTCGATTGTGTGATTTTTCGAGAGACTTGTCCAGTTTGTGCTGTGAATCACCCATCATGACACTGGAGGATAAAACAAAAGCCCACTTAAGTTGTTCTAGGGAGTGACTCTCACAAACTTTCAGGGAGAATAAGGAAGCTCGTGGTTTAAAACAATCTCTTTGTCCCCCTTTTCTGCCTCTTCAGTCAAGGGCTTGGCACAAGATTTCATTTCAATTTTTTTTTTTAAATATTGAATATTTATTTTCAATAAATAGTTTACTGAAAAAGAGTTTACAAAGCTGTTGCTTCTTCCAAGCAACCTTCTTCTCGGTGGCCTGACAAGCAAGATCATTATTTTGGCATTGCTTTGGGATTTTGCAATTCTATGGTCCCAAAGAAAGTAAAAAATTGCTTTGTTCTTAAGGTGACATCAAATTCCATTGGATTCAATGGACAGTTACCATAAATAGGAGTGAGAATTAGGTCATAATTTTTGAGGCGTGTTTATGCTATCCTCAGTCCCAAATGACTCTGTATTACAGACATGCATTTAATGGCATAAGTAAGATTTTAAGCACATAATTTATTTCTGAAGATGATACTGTATCATTAAGAGCAGTATTTTGTAACCTTTGAGTAGGGGAAAACAAAATCTTAGATTTTATCTGTATGATCATATGAATTTAAAGTAACACATATATGATTATTTTTCAAAACGGATCATAAAATACATATTCATTTATAAACTCTGCATGCATGACAAGAATGAGCAAATCCATACTGCAGTGTATCAGCAGCAAAGATAAGGTCAAAAATAGAATTTAAATAATTCGTATTTTAAAATCAGTGGTATATATCACTGATGAAAATTTTAGCTTAGGGTGTAGTTTGCTTCAGCAAGACTAAAACTTAGAGAAGAGAAATGTATGTTGCTGTGTTGACTTTGTGGTCCTCTAAAGGGATTATACTGTATCTAGACACTATTCTGAGGGTTATTGTGGAAAATTTTGAGATTAGATATATAGCAATAAGAAAAACTGAGCTAAGAACCACATCTGTAATTCTTCGTCTCTTTCAATTAACTTGTTGAAATAGCTCAGTCAGAAACTTGCAAAAATGAACTGTTTATAGAAACAAAAGGGCAGGTAAGGACTCAATCCTTTAGCCTTTACACAAGCAAAAGAAAAAGAAAATCTTATCAGGTGAAGAGAATTGTATTTAATTACAGGATTTCAGGATTAAACGATAAGCTTTCTTCTCTATGTGAAAAACTGCATCTGCAGCATCCTGCATCACACCATATCATCCCACAGATATTCTTAGAGCTTTTTCGGAACTGCATTTCTTACTGGGTGTCTTTTGACTGAATCTCTTTCCTTCTGGTCAATATGTGAACATTTAGCAGTGATATCTGGATTAGAATATTCTGCATAACGTCCTAGTTCACCTGCCACTGACAGCAGTGGAAAGAACTCACAGTGATTTCACTGGAGTTTGGATTAGGCTTTTTGTGAGAGGAATCTGTCTGTGACAGGTATTTATGATAGAAATAATTACTGACAACACCTTTGATAACATATATTAATGCTATGTGTTGTTTCTTCTAGAAATGGCTTATTCTACCAAGGTTAAATAACTAATATATAATGTTAAAGAAGCTGACAAGTCTGTACATATTTTATAACACTAATGACATTAGCTTTCTACTGCTCTTATTAATGCCTCATGTGAAACCAAAACAGCTAGGCTTGATCAGGATGTGACTCAGTAATATCCGGACATAACATGTGATAGACATAAAATTTCTACTTCAGATGGCTACAGCAGCAGCCTAGTCACTATAGCATTTTACTATACCAGGGTTGTTTGTTATTTTGCATATTTTATCCAATTAAGGACTAACTAATTCTCCTCTACTAAGAGTCTAGACCCAGGAATGTCTCATCTGGCCTTTAAATTAATTTTCGTGTTATATGATAAATTATTTATCTTTCCCAAATAATTCATCATTTACTTATTAAATGCTATTATTTTATTAATAATTATTGCTGCTACTTAGTAGCCATAGCATCAAAAACATGCCAGTGCTGAGCTTTCTAAAAAAAGGGCCAGAGCTCCTTGTATGTAGTGTGCAAATAAACAAGGCACCCTTGCCCTGCAGAGTTAATGGTCTCAAATTCCAGCTCAGAAAAGTGCTCAGTACTTTTCTGAAAAGCTTGAGTTACGGAATCCAATCATTTCATCCCTGCTAAACAATTTCCTGTTCCTGATGCCCCTCAGAAAAATCTGTTAATACGGGTTTCCTTTGAGCATCTGCAATGGCACACTGGAGCCATGAAACACTGGGAAGACTTGCTTATATAACTGTGCAGCTTTGCATGTACTGGGAAAAATCCTTTCTGCAGCGTAATGGCAGTGAAGATGCTGTACTGAAACCTATGCTGAAAACCACATTCAGTACCTACCGTGATTTAGAAATCAGCTCCGTGTTATGATGCTAATTAGCAACATTTCAATTACATATAGTTTTAATTTATTTTCTACTCTAGTACTTTGTAGTTCTTTTACAACTTTGAAAGGAAATATTGAAATTCTACATGGATTAGTCATTATGGGAATTTCAATATGAAAATAATTGGCCTTGTATAAAAGTGCTTTGCTGCTGTAAAACTTCATTAACCCTCCACCAGAGGGCAACATCAGAAAAAAATACTTATATAAATCCAAAGAGCAGTTGCTTTTAGGATATTGCAGCTACAACACACGTTTTCATCAGGGAATCTTACTTTTGAAATACGCTGTTTACATTTTGTCACCAACTAGGCAAGTGAAGGAGCTTAATAATTTTAGAAGGATTTGTTTAAAGCACAAGTTATACGTTTTTTTTTTTAATTAACAAATCTACAGAAACTTTAACATAAAGCCTAAGAGAAATATAACAGTTATGACTTAGAAAGAAACACTACGTTTTGCATCTTCGATCTCCTTCAAAGTGATTAAAGTTGGAAAACTACTGCTAGATTGTGGAAGGAAAAATAATTCTGTTCAGAATGTGTCCAGCTCATTCCAGTGCTGTAAATACCACAAATCAAGTCTAAATGTTAGCCTAAGTCTAAATGTATGCTGGCCTATTCGGAGCCATGAAAGCAGAGGACACAAAAGATATGAAAATATTAAATGCTTAAGAGAAAGCAGTGGCTAATGGATGCCTAATATGATATAAAATGAGCTGTGTGAGTAAACATGGATATAGAGATAAATATACCTTTAGAATAGATGTTATCTATTTATAGCAAGAGCGGTATTATTTGCAGTTATGCCCTGTTTCCCCAGAAGTGCGACTGACTGCACGAAGGCCATGTCCTTTCTCCACACGGACAGTACAAACGGATCAGCGACACTCGCCCCGACGTGCGGCAAACCCCGCGACCTCCAGCTGGCCCCGAAGAGGGGGGCGACGATGGACCCCCAGGAGGCCCCGCTTGCGCGGCGCCGTTCCCCGCGGACGCGGG